>NW_024540501.1:0-56667 GCF_016647625.1 Suillus subalutaceus | reverse complement strand
TATGCTGATCTCAACACCTTGTCCATCGTTACTTCGATGTGCGTCTTCCTCTACATATCCGGTCCGACATCTTACCTGTCTGTTATTGCACAGGTTCTTCACATTTGCCATCAAAGAAGCGTTTCGGCGCCACCTCTCAGGGCCGATGACACTGTTCAAGCTTCGCATTGCAATAGCGTTGAGCAAGTCGACCTGGGTATTGCAAGAGAGATTTCTCAAGCTGTCGGCCCTCACTGTGGTGGTTTATGCGATGGTCATATTCCTGCACACGAGGTCTGCACTTTTCTCAATGAACCTAGCGGAGATATGTTTGACGCTGGTTTGTACAGTTGGGGCACTTTACTCCTCCCCACCCCTGTCCAATGGCCTGTGTTAATGTCCGGAACGGAACTAGATCTAGGATCTGTTGCATTTATAAACCAGTTGGGTACGGACCTCATTACCCTGGAAGCGAACCCTTGTATGTCACTGTTTCAATTTCAATGGCCAGCAATAGTCGGGGTGCTCAAGAGGAACCGTTCTAGTACAAGCACCTGCATTTGAAACCATCAATGTCTTGACTCTCCTCAGTGGTGTTGCTGCCATTGACGATCAAGGAGGTGTGCAAACGAGTAGTATGTTCAGCTTCAACGGAGTTTCATACAATCAGTCGACTGGTGGGTACTTCGGCGCTTAAAGATGATGGGCTCACTTGAAACTCGAAAGGTGGAGTTCTTCCTGCGATAGAGGAGTACTCTGGATCATCAAACCCGCCGGGTTCTGACGTTGACCTGGCGTTCTCTGGGGGACGAGTACCGGTTGATACCACTTTTGACTGGGGGCACGCACGCGATGCAGGCACTCAAGGCATTGCGCAGAACTACTCTGTTACACAGCAGGGTGTCACAGCAAATGTTACATGCCAGCCGATCGACCGCAGTCAAAATACATTTAGTATCTATCAAGTACCGACACAAGGGCCGGTTATCATGTTTATCACGTGGGAAGCTGTTGCGAATTGTTCTGGAAGTGCGTTCATCTCTGCCATGAACTCGTTCACAGCTAATCAGCTCCAGATTCAAATTCCCAGTACTACTTCACCGCTGGCAACGCGAGTGGTCAGATGGACAATGCAACCCAGGGACTTCTCCCCACTGTTATATGTCCCAACCCAGAAAACTCGACATTCAACCCATATAAGTTTGGTACGACTTTTGTTATTTCTCGGTGTCTTGCGAGTAAACTGTTTGCAGATGTTTTTATGGCAGGCTTGTACAAGTATAACTTTCTGCCAACGACCGTTTGCGAGGTCGTTCCCTACCTGACCACAGTTAACGTCACTTATAATGGAGGCATAATATCTGTCGATCGGATTGGTACATTTTCTGGCTTAACAAGTAGTCCGAGTCTTCCTCTATCTCAGTACATCGCAACTGTGATTGCTTATCAAACGGGGACAAACCAAGGCATGACCATGAATACAATTGGTGACTTTTTGACCGCGTACGGTACCAGCAATGGATCAGTCATGTACAGCGAACTAGTGACTATCTCTGCTTCCTCTGATATCAATATGACTTATTTCTTTGTAGGAAAATTACTTGCGCGGTATTACAGAGTTTGCCTCCACTGTAAGTGACCTTCATGCATTCCGTGGATATTATTGAGCATTGCATCTAGCAACTTCGATCCGGATACTCTGCTTCGGGAGTTCCGTCGAATATGACAAGGTCGACGAACGGCACGATGTATATCACGACGTACGGCTGGCGAAGCAAATCTTACACATATATCCTTCTGCTTGTGGTGATCACCGTGATCTGGGGCGCCACCATATTAACCGCTGGGTACAGCCTCATCCAAGAAACAATCCATCCCTCTGATCCATCTTTCGACTTTTCTGATCCTATTCATCTCATCATCGCGGCATCTGGCGGAAGACTTGAATCACAGCTTCACGACGGTGATGGAAATGAAGTAGACAATAGCGAGGACATTGTCGTTCGGTTTGAAGATGTACCGGAGAAAGTGGGAAGGGGAATCAGCAAGAGAATGATCCCTGTGGTTTAGAAACCCCTGCCGAAGACTGGGGTTCCATTGTTTGTACTAGTAAATTCACACATTGTTTTGCACTTGCCGTTACTTGCTTCGAAAATTCAAAAACTTAATTTCACTTGAAGCACAGATCTTCGCGTGGGCACGCTTACAAAGGCAGTGTTTCACTCATTCGTGTCAACGCTCGCACTCATGAGTACTGAGCTCGCGATCCGCTCTGGACGGTCAATATCGTATACATCATAATAGTCCACATAGCCTAGGTCGTCTATCGACGGCTTGCCTCATAGACGGGCTGGTCACCAGTCTAAGCCTAGGTAGGCGCCTAGAGTTCTGGCGGTTTATAACCGGCAGAACTAAATCCAAGTAAGTAGTAGTTCTGCCCCCTACACTACCATCGGTGATGCATTGATACATCAAAGCACTGCAGTGATGATGCAGTAGGTGATGCATGGCAAGTGATGCACCAAAGTAGTAGCGATCATGGTGATGCATCACTGCATCCCTGCAATTGCAGCAAAATCTTCCATCAATATGACAAGGACGCCTGCAAGCTGTGATACTGGCACTGTAAAGCTCTGTACAGAACATAGTTTACTGATCGGCGTTTGTTGCTTCCGCCTCCTCACACGGGTACCTAGACCTAATTCGCTTGCTTGCTTCTCGCCTTCCGTGGCATACATGCACTAAATTAATAGCGCCCTGCCGCAGTACTTAACTTGAAGATGTCGGATGGATACCATCACGAAGTCCATTCCGCGCGTCTACCTTCGAAATGCACTTCGTCAACCTTGTCAAAATCGTGAGCCAACCTCCACCGTGACTGGTCTCCGGGGCCTCGTTGATTAAGCTTTCTCGCAGCGCTTGAGTTCTACTAGTCTGCTCCTCGTGACTATCTTCGGCCAGACTGTGATCATGGGTTTTGCATGGGGCTTCACTGGAGGAATCGTGTTCACAGGGGTTCTCGCACTACCTGATCATATCGTTTATCTGATCGGGAGTATCCGACCGTGCTAACCTTGATAGTTACGCTGATCTCGACTACCTTGTCGATCATTACTTCGATGTGCGTCTTCTTCTACATATCCAGTCCAAAATCTTACCCTCACAGGTTCTTCACATTTGCCGTCAAAGAAGCGCTTCGGCACCACCTCTCAGGGCCGATTGCACTGTTCGAGCTTCGCACTGCAATAGCGTTGAGCAGGCCGACTGGGTATTGCGATGTAAATCTCTCAAGTTGTCGACCCTCACGTTGGCGGTTTATGCGGTGGTCACATTTCTGAACACGAGGTCTGCACTATTCTCAACGAACCCAGCGGAGATGTATTTGACGTTTGTTCATATAGTTGGAGCACTTTACTCCTCCCCACCCTTGTCCAATGGCCTGTGGCAACGTTCGGAACGGAACTAGACTTGGGATCTGTGGCGTTTGTAAACCAGTTGAGTACGGACCTCATACCCCGGATGTGAACACTGGTATGTCACTGTTTCAATTTCAATGGGTCAGCGACAATCGAGTGCTCAAGAGGAACCGTTTCAATACAAGCACCTGCGTTTGAAACCATCAATGTCTTGACTCTCCTCAGTGGTGTTGCTGCGGTTGATATTCAAGGAGGTGTGCAAACGAGTAGTATGTTCAGCTTCAACGGAGTTTCGTACAATCAGTCGACTGGTGAGTACTTCGGCACTTAAAGATGATAGGCTTACTTGAAACTCCAAAGGTGGAGTTCTTCCTGCGATAGAGGAGTACTCTGGATCATCAAACCCGCCGGGTCCTGACGTTGGCCTGGCGTTCTATGGGGGACGAGTACCAGTTAACACCAGTTTTGACTGGGGAAACCTCGCAAGCGATGCAGGCACTCAAGGCATTGCGAAGAACTACACTGTCACACAGCAGGGTGTCACAGCAAATGTTACATGCCAGCCGATTGACCGCAGTCAAAATGAATTTAATTTAAACCCACACACGACGCAAGGACCGGAAATCACGTTTTCACGTGGGAAGCCGTTGCGAATTGTTCAGGAAGTGCGTTCATCTCTGCATGAACTCGTCCATAGTTAAATTAGCTCCAGATTCAAACTCACAGATCTACTATACCACTGGCAGCGTGAGTGGTCAGATAGACAATGCAACCGAGGGATTTCTCCCCATTGTTGTATGTCCCGACCACTTTCGACGACATTCAACCCATATAAGTTTGGTGCGGCTTTTGTTATTCCTTTGGTGTCTTGCGATTAAACTGTTTGCAGATTTTTTATGTCTGGCTTGTACAAGTACGACTTTCTGCCAACGACCGTTTGCGAGGTCGTTCCCTACCTGACCACAGTTAACGTCACTTATAATGGAGGTATAATATCTGTCGATCGGATCGATACATCGACAAGCAGTCCGAATTTTCCCTTATCTCAATACATCGCAACTGTAATGGCTTATCAATCGGGGACGAACCAAGGCTTGACCACGAATACAATTGGTGACTTTTTAACCGCGTACGGTACCAGCAATGTATCAGTCATGTACAGTGAACTGGTGACTGTTTCCGCTTTCTCTGATATCAACATGACTGATTACTTTGCAGGAAGATTACTGGCGCGGTATTACAGAGTTCGCCTCCACTGTAAGCGACTTTTTATGCATTCCGTAGATATTATTGAAAATTGGATCTAGCAACTTCGCTCCGGATACTCTGCTTCGGGAGTTCCGTCGAATATGACAAGGTCGACAAGCGGCACGATGTATATCATGACGTACGGCTGGCGCAGCCAAGCCCACACATATATCTTTCTGCTTGTGGAGATCACCATGATCTGGAGCGTCACCATTTTAGCCGCCGGGTACAGCCTCATCCAAGAAAAAATCCATGCCTCCGATCCATCTTTCGACTTTTCTGATCCCGTTGATCTCATCATCGCGGCATCTGTCGGAAGACTTCAATCAGAGTTTTGCGAAGGTGATGGGAACGACGTAGACAATAGCGAGGACATCACCGTTCGCTTTGAAGATGTACCTGACAAAGTGGGAAGGAGAATTGGCAAAAGACTGGTCACTGTCATTCCAGAACCCCTACCAGAGACTGCTTGACCTCGCCCACTGGATGTCGATGTTCGCGCCCCAACATCTCGGTCGACGGTGGAGCATGAAAACCATTTGTTTACCAAGGCTCGTTGATCACCGTGACATTATTACTACTAGTAGGTGCAACAAGAACTAATTCGATCACTATAAACAATATCGCGAGTCTATTTTTCAGCGAGTTCTTGGACACTGGATGACTTACTTGGCTAAGAGTCTAAGACTGGTCAAGATGGACGTCTACAAGTCGAAGCATGCATTGACAGTAGAATCACATAGTAATATTGGCAATCCTAGTCATTTGCCAACGCAAATGAAATAAAAAGATTTGTCACGGTTACGTAATTTGTATTGACGAACTTCCGAGGTTCCTGAGGTTCCTATCCATGGGTTGGAAAAGTTCAGCGTGCTTTGATTTACCTACAGCTACACATTGATATCTACCGTATATACGCCATCTCCACCCATGCTCGTAATTTCTTTTTTGGTGCACGCCTCTTGCCTGCTCGATGAGCTGACAAGGTACTTACTATATGTAGTGCCTGAGTTACTATATCAGTAGCGTAGTCAGCCAGCCAATGAAAATCGTCATCGTCAGTGCCAAACGTGACTTCGGGTTGTATTCCTCGTCCTGGCGGCTGCCGCAAGTAATTATGGAGGCCGAGTCTTCCATCGCAAGCGTTGAGGATCAACGCGATACTCACTCACGTCCACAATTCCGTAGCGGACAGGAAGGCAGGGACATTTCTACCTCGTTCAAGTTGCCAGCGTCTGCTCGCTGCATCTCCATTATACCTGAAATTCGGTGGAAGATTTTCCAGTTGATCCATGATGCCAGCGACAACCATAACGCTCGGCACTTGGGAAACAAGACCCTTCTGGCGCTTGCCTTGACATGCAAGTCATTCACGGGACCTGCACTGAAGCTTTTGTGGCAAGACCTATCCGAGCTCGCACCACTTATTAAATGTCTCCCGCGGAGCCTATGGAAACAAGTGGAAAAAATTGGTTAGTCAAGCTCTGGCTCATACTCGAGAGCATACCAGTTCATACCATTTGCCAGGAATTTCAAAGAGTCATGACCTTAGATGACTGGTCTATTTTCTGCAAATACAATCATCACGTCCGTTCACTCAGAACAGATGTATATCCACTGCTTGGTACCGAAATCTGGCATGCCCTCAGCTGTCCTCCTTTCTCCCTTCCCTTGCTCCCCAACCTGATGTCTCTCTCCTGGGATCGGCTGGCAGCGAGGCATTCCTATGTATCCGGTTGTTTGTGTGCCCAAAAATAACGAAACTCGATCTCTATCCATACTCCTTTGGTCCAACCGAACACTCCATCTTGTCATGCATCTCGATGCTGTGCCCTTCTGTCTCGCACTTTGATTTTAGTTCAGTCACAAAATCAGCAGAAGACCCATCAACTGCATTACAAGGCTGGTCTCATCTAACATCAGTGACCACTACAACAGTTTCCGAGGCCGGAATGCTACACCTATCCAAATTGCCTTCACTCCGATTTCTACAACTCGAATTACCTTCAACACCCATGTCTGTGGTTACGCAAAAGTTCCAGCATCCTGTGTTCTGCGCGTTGCAAGAACTGAACGTGGAATGCAGCAGTCTGGTGCTCTTAGATGCTTTTTTCGAGAGGTTTTCCATTGCTCCAAAAGAAATCTGCCTTGACATCATTGGTGGTGTGGATTCCGCGCGAGCCCTGCCACCTTCACTCTCTCGTTTATCTAACGGATGTGTGCACGACTCACTGGAATGTATGGAGCTCTACATCGACGATCAGCCTACAGATCACGTCACCTCAATTAGAACTGCAGTTTTACGACCGCTATTTGCCTTCCGCAATCTTCGCAAGCTCGACTTCAGAGCCTACCAGAACTATACTTTGCGATGGGATGATGCAGTCCTTTTGCAGATGGCGAAGTCCTGGCCCCTCCTGGAAGTGTTACATCTCAATCGATACGACCATTCGAGTCGTGGAGTCACTCCAAGTGCCTTCATCTCGCTGTTGCAGCATTGTCCGTGTTTAATCTCGGTTGCCATTATCGTGAACTGGTCTACTATCGACGAATGTGACGTATCTCCGGATGCTCCTCACCAAGGATTTGCACACAAGACATTATCTGAGGCATTCTTTGGCAGTCCAAGGATTCGCCATCCGACAAGGATCGCCGCTTTCATCTCAGCCATCACGCCCAATTTGGAGTCAATTGTTACATGGGACCCCCAGTTTGGTAGGGGACAGCAAGACTCTAAAAAATACATCACTAGGTGGAAATGCGTCTGTGATTTAATCAAGGCTTTCTCATGGTCCGTGAGCAGGTTAGGAGGATGGTGCTGAATGCAGGCGAAGGAGTTGATGGAAACGGAATCGCGCAGCCAGCGCATGAGACCGAAAATGGCGATGCGGCGACTGGTGAGGGTGACAATGGTGAAGGGTAGAGAGGTTTCTGAAGAAGATAGTGGAAGTGAGGGTGAGTCAGAATATATGTCTGACGAGTCCTCAGAGGAGGAGGAAGAGTGATTCAAAACATGTACTTCAACGTACTGAATTTCCCGGCCTCGTGGGCTGTTTTTTTAGGCTTCAGACTATCGAAACAGAGTCTAGAATGCAGACGATGACGACATTGTGTCGAAGCTCCTCGCAGCTTTGTGTGTTCCACGGTCGTTTTTTCTCATCTCCAGGACTGCACCATCGTTGGACGAAAGTCCGACAACGTGATGCGAATATTCGCTATATTAAACGCTTGGGTGAGAGATTACTGGTGCTTGACTAGTCGATCGATGGGTTCTCCGTTGTGACCCAATCGTCTGTCTTTACTTCTTAGGCAAAGCATACTTCCTGACAAGCCGATAGGTTCTTAAAGATCTTCAAAGTTCAAACCACTCATGGGTGCCGGTGATGCTTGGAACGATGGTTGTGCTGCTTCTTCTGCCTTGTGAAGTTAGGGTGTCAAGCACGGGTTGAGGACTAGTGGGCGAGATTCTTGCTGTAAGCTGTAGTGCCTGTAACTGCTATTTTCATCAGCTTCATGTTGGCTTCATAGCGTTAACTCTCGCGTGTTTGGTAATCCGCTCGCTGCTGGACACTGCGTTGAGTCATGTAAAGTACAATATCAATGTGACCAGCCACAGCTGTAGATAGCCCAAAAGTCTCAAGGACATGCGATGATTAGATCCTACAACAGCGTTCACACCCTCACTGATAACTGCTTCAGCTTCAGGCCCAGCAAGTGTAAAATCTGCAGAGATCATGTAAATATATTTAGAATTGTGTGAAATCGACAAACTGACCGATGTAAGGCAAAGACATCCCCTTTAGGAAGTTGATAAAACGTTGAGTGTTCGATCGCATACAGACCGTTACGTAACTTGTACTGTACTAGTAGATCATCGACATCCATCGTGGTGGTGCCAAAGTTCGGGTCGTCCTGCGCTCGCCGTGTGCATAGTACTTACGATGAAAGTCGAGTTCTCCGTCGAAAGCGTTAAGCATCAACGCAAGGCCCAAAAGTTCCATAGCGGACAAAGAGGCTGCGACGTTTCTGCTTCGTTCAAGTTACCAGCGTTTACTCGTATTTCACCTGAACTTCGATGATGCAAGATTTTCCAGCTGGTCTATGATGCCAGTGACAACCCTAAAGCAAGGCGCTTTGGAAACAAGACCCTCCTGGCGCTTGCCTTGACGTGCAAGTTATTCACGGAACCTGCACTAAAGCTTTTGTGGCAAGACCTGCCCGGGCTTGCGCCACTTATCAAATGTCTCCCGCGAAGCCTATGGAAACAGGTGGAACAAAAATTGGTTGGTCAAGCTCGGGCTGACATTCGAGACGCACATGAGTTCACACATTTGCCAGGAATTCCAAAGACTTATGACCTTAGATGACTGGTCTATTTTTTGCAAATATCGCCATCACGTCCGTTCGCTCAGAACAAATGTCTATCCGATACGAGTTGGTGCCGAAATTTGGCGTGCCCTCAGATGTCCTCCTTTCCCCCTTCCCTTGCTCCCCAACCTGATGTCTCTTACCTGGAGCTCCGATAGCAACGAGACGTTCCTACGGATGCGGTTGTTTGTAAGCCCCAAAATAACGACACTCGATCTCATCCCCGACACCTTTGATCCATCCGAACACTCTGTCTTGTCATGCATCGCAATGCTGTGCCATTCTGTCTCGCATTTTCGTTGCTTGCGTGTTTATCCACAGAATCAGAAGGCTCCTCGACTGCACTACAGTGCTGGTCTCATCTAACATCAGTGGCCACTTCAATACTTTCGGAAGCCGCCATACTACACCTATCCAAGCTGCCTTCGCTCCAGTTTCTACAGTTCACATTGCCGTCAACACCTATGTCTGTGGATACACAAAAGCTGCAGCATCCTGTATTCTGCGCGTTGAAAGAACTGAACATAGAGTGCAACAGTATGGTGCTCTTAAATGCTTTTTTCAAAAGGTTCTTTGTTGCTCCAAAATTATTACCTCTTGAAATCTCTGCTGGTGTGAATTCCGCACGGGCCCTGCCGGCTTCGATCTCCCGCCTATCTAATGGATGTGCTTACGGCTCACTGGAACAGATGCAGCTCTACATCAACGATCGGTCTGGAGATTACACTACTCCAATCAGAACCGCAGATCGCATCACTTCAATCAGAATTGCAGTTTTCCGACCACTCTGTGCCTTCCACAATCTTCGCAAGCTTGACTTCAGAGCCTACTACGACTATGTCTTGCGATGGGATGATGCTACCCTATTGCAGATGGCTAAGGCCTGGCCCCTCCTTGAAGTGTTACATTCCAACAAATATGACCATTCGAGTCGTGGAGTCACTCCAAGTGCCTTCATCTCGCTGTTGCAGCATTGCCCGCGTTTAGTCTCGGTGGCCATTATTGTGAACTGGTCTACTATTGATGGGTGTGCTGTGTCACGGGATACTCCCTACCGAGGATTTGCACACAAGACAATATCTGAGGTATTCTTTGGCAGTCCGAGAATTCGCCATCCGACAAGGATTGCCGCTTTCATCTCAGCCATCATGCCCAGTTTGGAATCAATCGTTACATGGCACCCGGAATTTGGTGATAGGAAACACCCGGACTCCGAAAAATACTCCACTAGGTGGAAATGCGTCCAGGACTTGATCAAGATTTTCTCCGCAGTGCGCGAGCAGGGGAGGAGAATGGCGCTGAATGCACGTGAGGAGGTCGATGGAAACGAAGGCCCATACAACCACTACGGAATCGCACAGTTCGCACATGAGCCCGAAAATGGAGATGCGGCAATTGATGGAGGTGGCAATGATGAAGACGGGGAGGTTGCTGAAGCGGATGGCGGAAGCGAAGGTGAATCAGAGTATACGTCTGACGAATCCTCAGAGGAATAATGAATTAAGACATGGTCAATGACGTACTGAATTCCTCGCAGTTCGCGTTCCAAGTTATCGAAATAGAATCTAGTATGCAGAGGACGACGTTGGTTCAGATGTCCTTGCAGCTTTTTGTGCCCTATAATCGTTTTGCCTTACTGCCAGAACTACATCTTTGCGAGTCACTTGGAGCAGTTCTGCTTGGAGAATCACATTAACATTGTCTCGACTACCGTGCTATGAATACTCGATGTTCGCGATCCTCGACATATCCTATTTCTGAGCGATTTGGGCGAAGGCGCGCAGCGCCTCCCGGTCCCGAGTTGCGTGTCCTGCCAGATAAAAGGTGAGCTGCGGTTCCCAAATGTCTAGGAGTTCGACGACGCATCGAGCGAACCGAAGATACCCATAGAACTAGGAGGAGGATGGATGCTTACATGAAGAACCCGTCACCGAATGCGGGGCATTGTGTGCCGCAGGAATTCATCTTGAATGGCAGGCGTTGCTTGAAGGTATGGTGCGAGAATCTGAGCGTGATCTCGAAGATAGATCTGGAAGGCATCACTGGCCCATCTTCCCATCGTCTTGACGACTTCGAATGGGATGTTTCGGAGGAGGTATTCCAAGGTGGCGCCTATTCTGATAGCGTGGCCTTGCAACGGGTCAAGGCCAGCATCCTTTGCAGCGCGAGCGAGCCGTGTGATGAACTTCGTTTTTGTCAAAGGACGGTTGTGCCTCGCCGAACTTATAGGAAAAGAGTGCGATATCGAAGTGGGGGTTGTTGATGTTGAGATGGTTGGATAATGCTGCCTCAGGATCAGTAGGGCCCTCTTGTTTCGCCCAGAAAACATCCTCCCCATTTTGCGATGTTTTCGTGCGGGGCAAATGAAAAACTGTAGTCGCGAGCCCATTGCGGTCTGTTTCATGGCGAATGTCGGATCGTTTGACATGAATGGAGGGATCGAATGATGAAAGGGTTCAGACCGTGAATTCTCCAGCTCTGGCCATTGAATAAAAGGCTGTTGTGAGACAGCTACCCACTGCGGCATCGAGAGGGTTGTTGGGGTCTAGTTTCTGCAAGATGCTAGTTATGAAAGCCACAGTGTAAGGTGGTCTTTTCTTCCTTCTTGATGACGAGGGCGTGTGGTTCTTGGCTGCTCTTAGCATGGCATCTATTTTGTCGTCATCTAAGGACCATGATTTTCCATGTAAGATGTGCCATGCACGAATACCGTGGACATAACTCGATATAGTTTTCCCTGAATATGATCCGGCTAAGTCTGAAATAAAAGCTGAAATGAGTTCAGAAGACGCTGGTGCACGCATGGCTTCGTTGATGGAATTTGAGTCACAGTATACATGGTAGGCAAGGATGCCACTTCCATATGCCTCCTGGGTGCTGCCGGCCCATGCGTGGATCATGACATCTTGAATGCGCTGTGCATCGGCGTGAGGAAGGGAAGATAATGATTCGTCATCAGTGGCTGGTCGCCATAGACGGAGCCTGTCCTTAGCTGCACAATGGGGTCTTAGGACGGAAACCCGAGGGCTGAGATTAGCAGGATAAGCCGCAATAAGCTTGCGTCGCTTTAAAGAGCTCTTCTCCTTGGCGACGGAGCTCGTCGTTGAGGTGCTCAGCTGATTCTCGCGAGCGGGCTCGGTCATTGACATGTGGGAGCGCTTTGACGTTCTTGCTGCATGCATGGCACTCAGAAGGGATAGCGGGATCGTCGAAGTTTGTGATGAAGGGTTGGAGTGGCTGGGGAATGCTAATTGGGGGAAGCAATAGGTCTGAGGGAGGGTAGATTCCCCTGGACGG
Source organism: Suillus subalutaceus (assembly GCF_016647625.1). Taxonomy (NCBI): domain Eukaryota; kingdom Fungi; phylum Basidiomycota; class Agaricomycetes; order Boletales; family Suillaceae; genus Suillus; species Suillus subalutaceus. The sequence continues at coordinate 44,359 of NW_024540501.1, read as the reverse complement.
AGCGTCTGCTGGTGTTGTAGTTACTGGGTACATAGCGCGTGAGGAAAGTGCATTGTGCGGATGCAGTGAGCTCATGGATCCTTTTGAAGACAGTATTGGTGGCTCTGTTGCGGCTACGCCCTTTCCACCACCCTTCGACAACTCCTCGATTGTCCCCGAATATTTTAATGCAGCTGCCCGTTGGGCATGAACCGAGGAGTGCAATAATGAGGAATTCCATACCGACAGCCCTCTGCCCAGCCAATGTCTCTGTCCTCGGCTTTCCAGCCTGGGAGGAGACATCAGCAAACCCAGGGGTCCTCTGTACAACCCTGGACAGTGCTGGACAGAGCCACAGAGCCCACAGAGAGGGTTCTCCTCTGTGCAGCTCTGTACAGAGTCGTACAGTGTAATGTATGATACTGTACAGAGCTGCACAGAGCGGTACAGAGTGTTAGCTACACTGAGCAAAACAATACAGAGCATTGGGTAGGCCAGACAGGAATACTGCAGAATGCTCACAGCATCACTACAGAAAGTGCACAGTAATTGAAACCAAACAAATCATGATGTCATTGTGTCATACTACAATCAGGTATCCTACAAAATGCTAAAAACACGATCAGTCCAGTTGGAGTTTCAAGCCCCAGTCATGGCGCCTGTTTGGATCATCGCGAGTCAGGATTCTTGCATAGCCGTCAGAAAATGATACAAATGATAAAAAAAGCTTCACAATACCCTGCAGTACGAGCCCATTTCTTTCTGGCGGCCCGGCATTTCTTTGCATGATAGTGGTCCTTCTGCACATCATGGTAGAGCTGAATGACGCTGTTGTAGATGGGTTGATATAAATCGGCGACGAATTTCATTTGCTTGTAAGTACCGGTCTTGTACTCGTCGATAGCGGCAGCAAGCTAGTTAGAGGGGAGCTTGAGGATGAACACCATTAATGAGGTCGCGCGCGCAAGCAAAGTAGTCCTTGACAAATGCTGGACAAGACCACCCTCGTTGTCTTCGTCCCTTTCGTGGTCCTCCTGTGCACGCATCTGGAGTGCGAGGTCAAAACGCTCCACCTTATCACGACGATCGAGGTGGGCGACACACTTGCGCGTCGTAGTCGTGATTGTTCCCTGCCCTCGCTGGCTCCTTCACAACCTTGATGTGCGCATGTTCAGTGGGGTCTGCAGACCACTGCATGACAGCGCCGTGTGAACAAATACTGGGCACTACCCCCTGCAGCAGCTCGAGCTTTGGAATCGCCCATGGCTTATCCCCACCCCCCTTCCTTCCCCCGCCGAGCACCAGCGTCAACGATAGACTGTTTGAACCGATGAAAGACTTTAAGACAGCGGTCTAAATCTACCACTTGCTTGTCGGTGAAATGCGGGGCTTGAGCGAGGTATCTAAACTCCAATGAGGGGCCCGAATAGCAGATATGAAGTCGGCAGGGGCAGCACCAGCAATCACGCCAACGATATACCGTTTGAACGTTGCGATGGTCTCGCCCGGTGGCTTGCTTCAAAGCAGAGATTCCCTCCTTGAATGCACGGTAACCAGTGCACACCTGGAGGAGCGCAAAACGAAAATCAATTTCCTGCGAGCCAACCACTGTTGTGCACCAGAGACGATCATGGTCCCAGAACATTTTATGGAGATGGTGAAGTAGTTCTGGAGTGAGGAAGGAGGAAGGATTTGCGGTAAGCCAATTCCTCCAGAATGGCAAGTCAACACCGTTTAGATTGTAGCGTTTGCATGCCTCGAAGAACGGGATGAGATCGGAAGGTGAGATAGATGTTATAATCGCTGCAATGTTGGCAAGGGTTGATGATCCATCACGAGGAGGGTGTCGGATTGGGTCTCCAAAGTCTTCACGGGTAGCCATAGTGACAGGCGATGAGTTCATAGTGGCGCATGCAATTACAAGTTCCTCCGGAGTATCTGCGACATAAGCAACGAGGGGGGTGAAGCAATACCTGCTAAAACCCCGTGGATCACTCATCATAACGCCAAGACGGGCAGCCTGCTTCAATGGCTCAACAACGAGGTCGATACATTGGTGAAGTAAACGGTCTGCGAGAACCCCATGCATGCGCTTGTTCCTGTGCAAGAACTTTGCAACAGGAAGCAAAGCAAGTGGGATATATGCATGTAAGGAGCCTTTGGCATGCACTCCAGGATCAATATTGGCGAGACTAACAAGAAGTGGATGCGCGTAACGGTTGCCAGCGATGTTGCTGACCTTGGTCTTGTCCGAGGAGAGGACTACACCAAGGAGGGATGCACCTTCAGGTAGGTCTTTCTGTGGTCTTGTTAGTTATACAGAACGAGGAATCAAGACACGAGACCTTACCTGAAGGTTCCAAGCATGATCGCCTGTCATGAAACCATGATAAACTCGAACCGCACGTTCGGCAGACTCGTAAACCTTGCATGGGATGAAATCAAAGCTGGCGGCCAACAGTGGGTGACTGAGAAGTGACTGCAAGCACTCGATTGCGTCCCGATAAAATATTTGAAGGGTTTTTGTCGTTGGAAACTCGGTAGTGATTTTTTGATACTTCCATTGAGGGGGAGCTGGGAGCAATTCAACACATCCTCGGAGTTCTCGCGAAGAGCGAAATGACAACGGGAGTGTTTTGGTCTGAACATAAGTTTAGACGAAGAAATTTAGAGGATAGATGAACTCACAAATTCAAGATTGAGGTACTCGTCGATTTCGGCCATGCTAAGATCGGACCGAAGAATATACGATGCCATCTCCCAGTCCGGTTTGCTAGCGAAAGGAAAGTATTGGTTTTGCTCCCTCTCTGCAGCATATTCATCCTCGTTGAATTGGTCCATGAAAGTCTTCCCAACACCCCACGTCTTGCCTGCACCGTCATAAAACTCCACTTCTTCACCGTAATCTGCCTGCGAGCCTGAAGACCCATACTCCGCTCCAGTGTCTGCATCAACTCCATGGTCCATATACTCCGGGTCAAAGGTCGGGTCCGTGTCGTTGTGGAGAGGAAATTGAGGACTTGGAGCTTGTGCTGGTCTTAAGATGCGAACTAGGTTACCATCCCACTTGTAACAGTGAGAAGAAGGCTGATTCAGGTGTTGCAGAAAGCGTCCCTCATTCTTAAAACGCTTGCTGCAGGAGGGGCAGCGCATATCGAAGGTGCGAAGTAAGTCATTGAACTCATTTGGATTCAATATTGTCCCGGCAATTTCCGGGACGACGCAAACTGTAACTACAATGTCGAAGTGTCGTTCAAGCTATGCCTCACCATCTCAATCATCTCAATCCCCGTATTCGCTATGTCGAGGCCAACAAATCTCAGATTCTGTAACTCCTTCCGACATCTCAGATGATACATCTGACTCCTCGGAAGTGTATAATATGGTGAGTTATGGGCTGGATTCTAACACTTGCCTTGAATCAGTTTTATCTACAGTACATACGCCGCTACCCAAATGAACCATTTGACGCTTACATGGACTCAATGCCGGAGACTTCAGAGGAAGCATCTTACCTGCTCGAGATGGCACGAGCTGATCTCGAAGTTCGACGTCTCGAGAAGGACCTTGCTGAGCGGCTTCTTCATCAATTTCGCATGCGCAAACACCACCTACGACTTCGAGCGAAGAGGGCAAAGAGAAATTTTGGAGATGCGGAAGCTAATGTAGGGCGCACACGCGCTCTCGTGGTGAGGTGCGGGTTTGTCTGCTCAGAGCGGTCACTTTGGTCTCCTCGTCCAAAATCCACCATCAAGTCATGTAAGCGAATTCGTTCTTAAAATCGGTATGCAGTCGCTGATGAGTACAGCTGATTAGAATATCTGTCTGTTGGATGTTGCATTGTGACCATAGCCTTGTACTGTGTACATGATTGTCAATACATATACGCATTGCACATTTTATATTTTAGCTATCTGTTGAAGTACTTTATTAAATGAATATAAGTTGTCACGCTGTGAAATGCATTCTCCGAGATCTCGTGTTTTGATGAAGACCAGCAAGATATTGATATTAATCTATAATTTACATCACATTTTATCGCCTGACCCTGTGCACTGTGCGAGACTGTGCCGCACTGTCACTCTGTGCGCTCTGTGCGCTGTACCACTGTGGGGCTGTGCTAGTTGTGTCGCTGTGGGAATCTTGTATCCAAAACCGGTAGTTTGCTGATGGATGCCACGCTCGCCATCTGCCGTTGATCCAAATCGCGATGCCAGTGCCTGAGCTAGCATCTGAGTAAGCCGAGGGGTCAATGACTTCGACGGGCCCTGGGATTGGCCGAGAGACGAGTGATTGAGAGAGGCTGGCTTTCCACCACCGGAGGTCATCACCTGTGTGCTTGGGGGGGGAACGAGGCATGTGTGGACGGTCGTGAAAGATGGATAGCATGGTTTCGAGAGAAACGAGGTAAGCTCTTCCCGCTGGGAGGACCAGAGAAGCATGTAAGAGTTTCCCATAAAGCTCCTGGACTTCCCGTAGTGTGTGCGAAGACCGAATCTCCCATTCCCTGATAGCTGCCACATACTTCTCCTTCTTGCTCTGTGGGATCGAGATAGAACGCGACTCGATGTCCCAAAGGAAACCGATAAAAGGGGCACATGACGAGAAAAGGATGTCCTTTGCCAGTTCCCAGGGTATTCCAAGAATTTTGGATAGGCGGTTGATGTCGTCAAAGCAAAATGTGAAGCGAGCATCTTCTGGTGATCGCGGGGAGGCTGTTGAGAGATCAATGATGGGAAATGAACAGTCTTCGTCAAACTCTTCAATTCTGCCGTCAGGCATGGTTGAACCACGATACCATTTTCGACCTCCTTCAATAAGCATGCCACCATTTCGTGCAATGATAGCAGCACGAGATTTGCGCAGGTTGTTGTAGCTGGCAAGGTGCTCTCGCAGAATCCGAATGAATAGGTGATCATCCACCCATTTGGATACAGGACCAATTCCTTGTGATCGGAATATGTCTGCACCAGCATCTGCAACCTCGCCATAGGTTCCCGCTGATGCCGAGAACCCGAAACAAAAGCTAGAATCAATTGCAAAGCTGTCTTCTCCTGTCCTGATGACCAAGCCTGGCCATTGAGAAGGATGAAGAGGTACTGTGCGGTAGGCTTCAGCTACGTCACGAACAGCTGCCTGAGATCCTGGGGGGAGAGACCAGATGAGTAGACAGATTGTTGATGCTGTGCCCCACGTGCATGGATATAAGTTAGAGTCGATAGAGGAATTAATGGATGATACTGTAGCTGATGGACGAAGCGGGAATGAGAGGTTTTGTACGAGACGGAATCTTCCTGGCTTTCCCGGCTTAGGAACCATGGAGAGTGGGGCTGTCTGAAAAGGACCAATGAGTTCTTCAGTCTCTGATTTAGATATAGGTCCGATATAACGACCAGTGGAATATTCACGGTCCAGAATGGCAGTAAAGGCGTCAAAATGTGCATGTAGTGAGGGGTTATTAGGTGGGGTATAAGTTTGAGATATGGTTGGGACGCTGCCCATGAAACCAAAGCGAAAACCATTCGGAATATGTGCATATTTACGTATGAGATTTGAAGAAAATGAGAAACTGCAGCCAGGCCTCAGGCCTATAGGGAGTGATAGCGTTAGATGCTCTCGCTTTGAGGGCAGTCTTGAGCTCCGTGATCCTTTGCTCCGCATCCTGAAAATTCGTGCACGTGAGTTCGAGAGGGGTTGGTGCATCCCTTGGGTCTCTGCCAGTCGTAGCAGATTTCGAGGCCCTCTGGATTGACCAAGTGACCCTCTGCGTTTCGACGACATCGAGTCTTGGTTCGTTTGTCCATAGGAACTCGGATGCGCATTTGTGGATGGGGTGACGGAACCGGCCGAGGCATAGGGCGCAGGCTGATGGGCTGGTTTGGCCTGCGCCCGCTGGAAAAAAACTGCTGCGACTTCTGTGGTTTCTTTGCCATTTGGTTAGCAGGGCGGTACGGGTGATAGCGGCCATCATTCACAAGAGGGTACCGTCTCTGCATGCCCGTTTCGGCTGGAACTCATGTCTCTCCCCCGAGAACGGAAGGAAGTGTTGGGAACTGCAAGCGAGTTTTGCAACTGAGTGAGATAGAGCAAGCATGAAAGGATTCGAGTAAGCCAGGGTTCGAACAATTATACGAAAGCAAAGATTTGGTTAAACCATGGTATACAGGGATGTGCGAAAGCAGTGTGGGCATAAGCGAAGCAGCGGTTAAGTTGTTTGAGAGGGACACAGGAAAGCGGGAGCACAGGAGTTTGTGTCAGCATGAGGGTAGATAGAGCGGCAGCATAGCGAGCGCAAGCAAGGGAGAGCGGAAGACAGAAGACGAAGTCATATATGTGTTAGCACGTGGGAAGCAGATGGGAATTGTACCCCGAAAGCAGGGATAGCCAAGAGTGAAAGCATTTAGACAGCCAGCAGGGTCCGTTTCCGAAGTGAGATTGAATATATGAAAGAAATTGGTCAGTGATCGAATGTTGGTGGGTGACGCACTACGCACCATTTTGAGACCCTCATCTCGTTCAGCCTCCCATACGTCGTCAGATATCGAGTTGTATAGGGCATTATTGAATAAACCAATGTTGAACCCTTGGTCTTGCGCTAAGCGATCATGCCATTCACGGCGCACAAATCCTGCGTAGCGAAGCAGAGCCTTTTCTCCTCGTGGCCGCATGCGATGCTCATGGTTGGTAATGAGCGTGAAAAATAATGCTAAAGCCTGCTGATGCTTTTGCGGCCAGTTGTTCTTTTCAATGTGCACAAGAAAGCTGGTCTTTGCGAGGTCAAACTGCCGCCAAGATAGGTCATGATCCTGTAGAGCCTTCTGAGAGGCTTTGAAAGACGCGATCGTCTTGAGGGCAACTACACCATCCACTTTGGCGAAGCCAAAAGCGTCATCTGAGTCTGACGTGGACCTAGAGGTGGTGGAAGCCTCGTGGCAACCGTCAGGGCTAAAGTACCACAATTCTACATACTCCATGTTCTTGATCCTTTGGATAGCATACTGGGATGGGCGAGGTATGATAACGTCTGCAACGAGAGCCCCTTCATCAAAATCGTTGATCTTGGGCTTTTTCTTCTCAGCTTCGCGCCTCTCTAGCTGTTCCTCGGCCTCTTTTTCAGCTCTCTCGTGCTCTAACTGTTCTTGCAGGGTGCGAGCATCTTCCTCATTCTGTTGCTGCCAAAGGATAATGCGTTCCTGGCGCTCGAGTCTCCAGCCTTCAGCCATTTGCTCGAGTGCATCTTCTCTGGCCGTGCCCCCTGCCACAAGGGCGTTGAGCCATCCCGCGTATGCTGCTGACTCGAAATTGGGCTGCGCTTCCAGCGCTGGGTCTGCTAAGATGCGTTGCATGGTAGGCCGGGTGAATTCGGAGAGTGTTTGCTAAGAGTGTGTTTTGGAGAAATTGACTGAGTGTTTCTAAGAGTAGTAGCAAGAGTAGGAAGAACGGAGAAAAGAGAAGGAGGAAGAACGTCGTCGTTGAGGACGACTGAGACGATACGGCGCGACGTTGCAGTACGAAGTCAGAAGGTTCGTACTGCCTCCGACGCTTGCGCAAAGACTTAACTCTATTCCTACACTCGTTCCTCGTTACATAATAGACTATCAACATCTGGACAAAAGTCCCACGATATAATGCGATGTTAGATAGCTTTGGTGTGGAATCGCCAGTAGTTGGTCTCCTGACCAGGTGGTAAGCTCCCTGTCGTAAGCACCGCCTTCTACCAACCGCCTGCCTCGCGATGCTGCCTTTGCGTGGCACACCGTGTCATGCTTGAGCAAAACGCTTATTTCTCAGATGAAGCATACTTTCTGACAGGTCGATAGAATCTTCAAGATCTCCAAAACCACTCATGCATGAGTGTTGGTGATGTTGGAAACAGTGGTCGCACTACTCCTTCTGACATTCTTACGAATTCGAGGTGTCATGAATCTTGCTATTATGAGCTGCAGGTGCCTGTACCTGCTCTATGTATCTGGTAATCCGCTGTAGATGGCCCCAAAGTCTCAAAGACATTCGACAATCAGATTTAATCGCATCATCGTTCACAGTCACTGAAAAATCCGAGAATAATTCGCATATCACAAATTTGAGACAATAATTTAGGGTCACCTAGAAATGTTTACAAACATCCACCCATTCATCCATGCATCTTTTACTCACGACGTCGCCACCTGTGGACCTCCAATCGACATGTCCAAAAATTGGTTTTGTAAACCATGCACGCTGCCATGCGCCCCGGGACCTTGTGGGTACTCACCCGACGGTGAACTCCCATACCCTGGCGCTGACGGCGGACTCTGAGCGTAGCCGCCTGCTGCGGGCGGCCCATAACCATCGCCTGCCGGCGGCGCATACCCATGCCCCTCAGACCCTGGTCCAGCATATCCACTCTGTCCAATTGGAGAGAGCTGTTGTTGACGTGGTGGAGAATGATAACTATACGGGGCAGGGCCACCTGCAGTCGTAGATGACGTCCGTTGCAGCGAAGATACACCACCAGTTGCACTGGTCGGCGACACCTGCGGGGCAGATGCAGGATCTTGGTAGTATGGCTGCGAGGGGTATTGGCTTTGTTGGGGGTTGGGGTTCATGTACGTTGCGTGCTGGGAGGTCGGCGATTGATGCATGGCTTCCTGGTGTGCAGGTGGTTGCTGAGCCTGAGCTTGGTATGGATCCAGTGATGATTGGTGCGATTGAGGGATTTGCTCTGGCGGTGATGATGCATCACTTACGCCTGGCACTGAAATAAAGTACACCGCCCCAGCAGTATCCGTCCCACCCTGCGCATAGTATTGCGCCCATGCTTGAGCATTTGGATCTGGATATGTTGCATTTGGATCGAAAACGTAGGGCGGGCCAGCACTTTGAGGTTGTTGTTGCTGAGTTTGCGGTTGCAGCTGTGGCTGTGGCTGTGGCTGTTGAGCATGTACTCCGGGCGAATACTCAGCAGGTTGTTGTGGTTGTGGTTGTTGCTGTTGGGGATGAAGTTGTTGTTGAGGCTGCTGCTGAGGTTGCTGCTGAGGGTAAGGCGATTGCGAAGTCTGTGGGTACGGTATCTGTGCAGGCTGAGGGTACGGTGCCCCGCCGACATGGGCGCCGTAAACTTGCCCTTGTTGGTATGCATATGCAGGGTCGGGGTGTTGCGGTGGTCCAGGATGAGGCTGGGGTGGGGGCTGATGCTCGGGCTGATGCTGGTAAGCATTATTGGGGCCTCCATACCCATATGGTTGGGGTTGGTCATAACCGTATCCGTAGGGTTGTGCTGGGTGCGGACCGGAATCGTACACTGCAGAGGATAAGGATATCTGGTAATAACAGAGAGCCGTCTTGCTTACTGGTGGTGTGACGCGCAAGGCTGTCTTCCATTATCCGATCAAATATTGTGCGTGCTTTCACAAAGGACTCGTTCATCGATACCAAATCAGCTATGTGATTCGTTAACACGATTTGAGTAGCATACAAGGGAAAGAAACCGCACCCCGCTTCTGGTTGTACTTGTCAATGAGCTTGACAATCTTGGGACGGAGGGCCATGCATGAACGGTATAATTCCTGAATTTCCTCGTTATCGGCTAGGTTCTCTCTTGAAGCATCCAGATTCCTCAGCATTGACAATAATCGATCGACGTTCGCAGCTTGAGCGAAGACAGCTGCTTCTTGCTCTGCCTCACGTGCAAGCTCAGCAGCAGTTGGCTCAGGGAGAGGTTCCTACGCATAGCGGAATCAATAATGGAATGATAAACGCATGGAGCAGAACGGGCGCAATAGCAACGATTGGGAACATGTTAGCCGATCATATGATTAAGTGGGAGTAAAGAGACTTACAACATAATTCACAGGGAATATTCCTGTACGTCCCTTCAGTTGCCCTCGCCACCAGTCTTTGTAACCTCGATCAACAACCTTGATCACATCACCTTTTTCAAAGGCGAGTTCGCCCGGTTCCGTAGGCTCAAAGGTGTGCAGAGCGCGGACACGAGTGACTACTACTGTTGAAACTTGGGACGGTAGCGACGATGTCGAAGAGGCAGCCATGGCTGGTACTCCGGCACTTGTGGGAGAATATCCCGATGTTGTTCTGGCATTTGAATGATGACTATTTGGTGTGTACGCAGGAGCCTTTGGACTCGGCGACTGCGCTGGGAAATACCCAGATGCATACTTTGCAGCTGCACCAGAGGGACCAGCTGAGGCAGCAGGTGCATAAGTAGATCGCCCGCCCTTGTCACGCATGCTGATTTCGAGGGCCCGCTGGAGTTCCTCCTCCTCCCGTCGCCGTGCCTCGTCGTCAACACTGGGAGGGGCTGGCTCGGAGGGGGTTTCGAATTGATAGCCTGTGAGCCGAGGGATGAGTTGGGATACCATAGGGTGATGCATGAAAGGAGAGAACGATGGGGATCATGGTTGGTGTGGAAGGGGGTGGGTCAAGGGAAAGGGGATGAACGTACTCTTTGCTTTCAGATTGTTGTAGCAGTCCTCCATAATTCCTAGAGTAGGGTCGTGTTCAAACTCTGCTGTCCACATCGCAATGAGGCTGAGAGCCCTCCGACGAACTTTTTCATGTGTTGTCTGTTATGCATCCGAATTAGTTTAGTCAGAAGCATAACATGGAGTAGTGTCAAATTGGGACTGAAGGATAGTCTCAACGCAGGAGTATACACGTACCCGATCAACAATAAGCTTCTCCAATGCCCCAGTAAATGCCCGGCTCGCAAGCTCGCGATGAAGGTTGATACCACAATTCTTTGAGAGAGACTCTCCTAGCGAGAGTGCGTAGAGTTGTACATTGGGGCTCCGGTGGGCCAGACGCTTTAAAAGTGCTGCGATCACGTTACGGGCACTACCAAACATAATTCACGTTAGGATCGGTTATTATGTACCAACAAATTGATTGGTTTGAGATCGTAACAGTGATAAGCTCACCCTTGTTCACCGTCGTCCTGTACTTTATCACATAAATTGAGAATGACCTCCCAGTTCTCGCCTGTTAAATTCTCGTCGGTAGCCTTGGCTGAGGCATTCAAGACATGGTATTAGAATATAATGGTTGATACAGTGAGCATCGCGTACGCACCCACTATATCATCATAAGGATTTGCTTGATTTGCTTTAAACATGGTTGCTCTAAGCTACCTGGTCGTTGAACAAGATGACGAATGTAATTGCTAGCGGTAACGGGTTACAGGGACTCTGAGCAACTGCGCCTGCGGAGGCTGTGCTGTGCCGCAAATACCCGTTCCTCCCAACGCTATCTTAGTCCCCAAGTCATACATATACCGTCGCATACAATCACTCATTTTTCCATTCTACAAAGAATAATGGCGGCCAGAAGTAAGTCTGATATGGATCACAACACAAGTTAAACGTTTACTGATTTCTCATAGTTCCCCGTAACTTCCGCCTCCTAGAAGAGCTGGAGAAAGGAGAGAAAGGCATAGGAGATGGCAGTTGTTCGTATGGTCTCATGGATGGCGACGATATAATGATGAGCAACTTGGAATGGAACAATTCTTGGCCCGGGACACGTATGTGCTTCCAGTTAGTATTATATCGCTTGCTGATCGATGCACTTGGTACTAAATTCTTCGATCTGCCACTGTGTCGCATGTCTTCTCTTAACGCTTCTCCGGATCTCTTCGGTGACACTCTTCTGCCTTTATTATCTGCCCTTGCAAAATACGCCGATTTATTTGCACAACACGCCGCAGACTGTCCACGAGAACCGTATCTACAGCCTGAAGATCCATTGTGGTAACGATTACCCCGAAAAGCCACCCACCGTTCACTTCCCTCTCTCGTGTAAACCTTCCTTTTGTATCTCAGATCGATGGCAAGATTGATCCTATGAAGCTCAATGTGCTCTCTCAGTGGGGGCGGGACAGTAGTATCGAGACCATCCTCGTTGGTGTCAGGAGGTATGCACCTATCCTTTGTTATCTTGATTTCTCTTATCAAGAATTTGTGATCATGTTACTGATGTCCTGCCTGCGCAGGGAGATGGCGACAGCCAACAATCGGAAGCTTCTCCAGCCTCCAGAAGGGAGTACCTTCTAGAGTCACTTTTATCATTCGAAGATGGACTATCAGCTGGTGGCTTGCAATGTACAACACAAATTATACAAGACGAAAGTGTACCTCAATGACTCCGAGGCATTAATATTTGCTAACGGGGCAATATATGACATGTCAGATCTAAGTTTGTCGAACCCTCTCACACTTTCATACACCGCTGCCAGTGTTCCTTCTTATCTCGAGTGGCTTCTATTAGAAGTATCGGTATGCGTCTTCGAGTTCGCCCATCCCCATCCACAGGATATCGAGAAAGAGCACGCAACATCAAGTTAGTATTCTCACTGTTCAGGCAAAAGGGCAATTAGATCTCAGTCTGCGTACTACACGCTGGTCTACTAGCGGGTATTAGAAATACCCTGTCAAATATGACATGAGCACTGCTTAGATATACCCGTTCTCTCCCCCAACAAAAACGTACATAGTAAGCTGCTGTATCTTTAGTGTCCTCTGCCGTCAACTGGAACGTTTTATCAGGAGCTATATCTTTGGCTTGTGCAATGACATTACGATCTGATGCAATTCTCTCGTATTATCCCATCGGTGCTGTGTCCAAGACGATGTATTGCAAAAACACGTGAAAACAAGCTCAATCTCTCCAGGAGACACTGAGCGATTTGCGTGGAGACTCCGGCCCGGATCGCCGTCAGGATCTGGCAGGCAACCCAAGGAGATCAGAAATGTTGCATGATCCTGACCATGGCGCTACGTTAGTTAGTGGGATATTAGATCCCCTGGTGGCAGAGCGTCAGAGCAAGAAGTGACTAGAATTGGGCCATTCCTTGCGCTTATTGAACAGAGACCAATTGGGGACTTTAAGTTTACGCGTACATGCAACCAGCGACACTGCAGCAGGGCATTCAAGAATTCAAGTTGGCAGAAAAGTGGACGTGCATTACTCATTCGCATATGCTAGACATTATGCCTAACTATTATAGTGCGGTGCACAGGTAGGTGCAGGTGCACTGGCAGGCTGTCTGAAAAACAACCGCGTGTAACAAGGCTAAGCAGCCTGATTGAAGTATGCATATGAAACACGGGCGCCATTATACATACTTCGCAGTGACTCGACGTCGGGGAGTAAGAAAAAAACGAAATTGCAGGAAGAAATTTCAAATAGTTGACCGTCGATAGCTTATGCATTGGGTCCTGCCGGAGCTGGGTAGATCATGATGATATTGAGTACTCGATGATGAGCCCAGAGAAACTGAAGCTTTCCCGAGCAATAGGAAATACGCCATGGATTGGAGCAAGAAACCCGTGAGTAGACAGTACGGTCACAGCCGGCCCGATCATCATGATCTGCCAAATTTGAAACTCCTCGCTTCGCCTGCTGGTGGCACGCCCAAGATCGACCACCGAGTCGGGCCAGACTCGATGATCAAAGCAATTACCAGCCTAGGGGGAACTAGGAATGCACATGTATCTCAAAACGCTCTTCCGAAACCTCGCACAACGTTCTTCAGTTCACACAATAGAGCGGCCATGTAGCTCGAGAGGAACTTGACAAGAATTTTGAGGAAATGGGTTGGAGATTCTCTGAGGAGGGAAATCATTAGGTTAGTGCATGTAAAGAAACCTGATCTGAAAGACTGTGGAAAAGTGCTTCCAAGGTGTGTAAATCCATCATCGGGTCCTTTGAGAATCAGCTGAGCTCAACTGGCGAACTTGCAGTCACGTCCAATTATATCCTCCCCAGCTTTTCTTATGCATCGAGGAACAGCACACCCACACCCACTTACGCATCCTTCCATGACTATAAAAAGACTTTGCTCAACTATGTCGTTTAATCTCATCCTTGCGATCGAGGTCCAGCATCATGTGGGCCTTTATGTCGCTCCTACTTACAGGTGTCGCCCAAGCAGCTATCCCTAATGCCATGCTTCGTGGCATGCATTCTCTCCCAAAACTCTCTGTGTCTGAACGTTCCCGCACTTCATTGAATGGCACAGCGCTCCCACCCATTACGACCGTTTATCACTTTGACCAGCTCATAGACCACAATGACGCAGGGCTCGGAACTTTCCAGCAGCGGTACTGGATGAACTGGGAGTTCTATGAGCCTGGTATGTTGAGAAGATGGAGGTGTGCTCGATGTTAATGCGATGTATTGAAGGTGGACCCATTGTCTTGATGACGCCTGGAGAAGGTAACGCAGATGGTGAGTACTATGTTACCCATTTTGTGCCTTTCTCTCAAGCACTTGATTTTCATCAGGCTACGAGGCCTACACTACCAATGAGACCATCAACGGTCTTATTACTCAACAACAGAATGGTGCAGCCATCATCATCGAACACCGTTTCTTTGGTTATTCCAATCCATACAATAACCTCACGTCACAATCTCTCGCGCTCCTCACCATCCAGCAGGCCATTGATGATCTCGTGTATTTTGCGACCACAGCCAACCTTCCCATGCCTGGGGGTGATGCTGTAAAGCCAGGTCAAGCGCCGTGGATACTGATCGGAGGAAGCTATTCAGGGGCCCTCACGAGTTGGACAATGGTCAAGTGAGCCGAGAAATAACTCTGTTGTTTCAGTATATTGATCGACACAAAGCAAACCGGGAATTTTCTGGGCTGGATATGCATCTTCTGGCGTCGTAGAGGCAATCACGCAAGTCGCTTTGATGCAATCGGTGCTCATTTCTTTGTTGATGATTCTCCTTACTTTGTCAACCAAAACAGCGACTATTATGATTATTTCACCCCCGATTCGCGAGCACATGCCACAGAATTGTTCCTCTGACGTGGAAGCAGTGATCTCCTACCTGGATGACATGTACGCGGTTAGCGACACCGCTGGAATACAGACGCTCAAGGAGACATTTGGCCTCGGCGATATTGTACACGTAGTGGATTTCGCCGCTGCACGTGAGTCGTCTTCTTTGTCTATGACAGAGGACGCAGGTTTTGTTACCTTATTACCCTAACTGACCCTGCTCGGACCAACAGTTCAGTCCAACCTGTTCGATTGGCAATCTTTGCAGCCTGACGTCGGCCCAGGAGCAATATTCTTCGAGTTCTGCGATGCACTTGAAGTCAAGGATGGCGTGAGCGCCGGACCGCAGGGATGGGGACTTGATAATGCTATCTACTCTTGGGGTAACTTCTGGAATACCACATACTACAACAACGGTGGGCGGTCCCCCTGATTTCTGATTGACGTGGCTAAACTTGATAGTAAAGTCTGTGGAGACGAGAATGCTGAGTACGTATCTTTGGGACATAGGCGTCCGGATTGGCTGACGGTGAAATTAGAACCTGTCTTGGGACGTATAACACGAGCCAGCCATACTGGACTAATGTCACCGTGAATAATGCAAACAGGTCGTGGTTCTGGATGGTGTAGGTATTCACATTCGCTTTAATGTCCACGTTGACAGTCATTCCAGGTGCAACCAAGTCGGATGGTATCAGGTTGGCCCTCCCGAGTGCGAGCCTGCCATCGTGAGCCGCATCCTCCAACCTACTTACGACCAGGTAAGTACAATATGACTTGAAAGATGACCATTAGTTGACATCATCATCAGCGTCAATGCGTCAACATGTTCCCTGAAGCATTCACCTGTCCACCTCAGCCTACTACGGCAGAGACGAACGCAATGTACGCTGGTTGGGACGTGGATATCCCACGTCTCTTCTTCGCTAATGGCCTGCGTGACCCTTGGCGCGAGGCAACTGTCTCTGCTTATGGGCTCGATAAGCCCAACACTACCAGCAGGCCAATCTATGAAGGCAATGGGTTCCACTGTACGGAGTTGATGGTACGGAATGGCATTGTAGACACGACAGTCGCGGCCGTGCAGGAAGCAGGACTGATGTACATGAAGGAGTGGCTTGCTGAGTGGAAACCTTCTGTTTGATGGCTCGCCATAGATCTCATGGACGGGTGGGTGTTTGGTCGTAACTTATACATTCTAGGTTATGATGAACGTCTGGTGCTGCCAGTGATTCCTTCCGAAGAATGAGAATGCGACACTCTTCACATCGAAAGTCTCAATTAATTGGTTTTATTTATTTTCTGTGTTACATATACGCCTCCAGAGAAAGTGGGTAGCCTGAGCTCTGCGCCAACTACAGGAAATGTCTATTGATTTGGATTTCGAATCCACGGTGAATGACACATTGCTCTGTATGTCGCAAATTAAATCATATATTGATTAGTGGGATGGATTCTAGGTGATGGTTTGTGGTTCTGTTGTGAGCTAGTATACAATGCAGATAGTATGAAGATGGATTTATGTATACGGGTACTGTTTGTTTCTCAAAGATCTCCGCTCAACTAAAATACGTGCAGTTACATGATCTCTAGTCTCCTGATGTTCATCATGTCGCCAACAGACGCCATGTCTTTAACTTGCGCGATAATGTTACGATCTGACGCGATTCTCTTGTATTCTCCGCCGCGCTGTCGCGCCAGCAAAAATGCGCCAAACGGCTGTCCAAGGTGAACAATCAATCGCAATGCCCGCGAGTGAGACTCCGAATGAACCGGCTCATTTTCTGAAGGGGGCAGCGTAGATTCGGACACGGACAAATCTTCCACGCTCTCCGTATCGTCTGCAGGGTCAGGCAGCTCAAGGAGATGACGGGTCCATGTGCGGACAAGCAACAACGTGCGCCAAGCTGGCAACGGCAGTGTCCGCGAGAATTGAGGCAGCTTGTCTTCCGTGGTTATATCTAGGTCATGAAGCCCATCTGCCTTGACTCCGTACGTGCAACGTCTCTCCTTGTTTTGGCCAGGCTTCCGCCTGACTTCTGTGACGGGAAACACAATGCAAGGCAGATGCAACCGGCGGTGTGCGAACCGTGGAGCGCTCAGGCAGTCGAGTGTCTGATACAACCTCGAAGCCGAGTCTAGAGCAACTGCGCATCGTAGAGAAGAGACTGATGACTGAATGTCTTCTTCTGATAGAGATGGCAGCTCGCATGGGGGAGCTTTGTACGAAGTGATGTCGGCTGGTAGACAGCTATTGAACGTCGATGATTTCCCGACCCAGTCTAGTGCAGTGATATCGCCTGACTGTGCTATGACCTTCCGGATAAGCCGCCCAAGCGCGTATTGTTTCTTCTCGCCATAATCCACACGTAGGCGAACGCCGAAGACACCGGATAATGAGTAAGCGATGTCTTCCTGCAATGTTGTGACACGCGTCGACGCCCACTGGAGTGTCTCTCTGGCGCATTTCATCCCGGGACGGAAGGCCACAATGGCTTCTCGATCTATGCCTGTCGCACACTCCAACTCCTGCATGATCGCGACGGACTCCTTATGATTGGGGAGAGCGATCGTCGAGGTATAGAGTCCAATCTTTCTGATAAAAGAGAATGACTTTGGAAGCGAGGAGTTCTTGAGCTGTCCATCCGCGTGTGTTCCAAGCGCTATTTGTCAATGCGCCGGACTTCGACGAGGGTGGGACATCTGACAGGTAGATGATCGTAAGCGCCGAGTGTTGATACCAGGCAAACATGGAGATGATTGCTTCTTGGCGCTCGACACTATTGGTCTTGTCGATGCAGCACGTATCGCTCCATGCCCAGCGATATCCCGCACGGCGAGCGATTTTGCAGAATGATTGCAACTTCACCATGCTGCCAATTGGATTCAGCTCGTACAAGACCTTGTCCTGAATATCCTGCAGCAGCGGGCTCCTTCCTTTCCCACCTGTGTGATAACATGGCATAACGGAAGTACGCCGCGACTGTTTCTTTGATGCGTTTCATTCTGAAGTCTGTATGCGTGATTGTTGATGACACAAGCTCCTTGTACTCTACACTCGTTTTGAAGGCGCTTATCTGCGCCTCTCGGTCACATAATAGTCCGGTGGTGGTGTCGAGTACACGAAATGGAGCGTTTTCCAGATGAGCATCAATGACCATTCGAATGTCACGTGCTGCTTCAGATGGATTAAGATACTGCTGACGCAGCTCTGCAAAAAGAGTTAAGCATGTCGACACTTGCATTATTGGGAACTTACGTTGGGCCGGAACGTCGGCGGCATCGTCCAATTTGGACATCACACTTTGGAAGGCCTGGATCGCTTCATCATAGCGTTGTGCACCATGAAGCGCTGTGTGCTTTAAATTGTATCCAAGATGAGATGAAGGGTTGAGTTCGATGACCTAAGTATTACCGCAATAAGCATCGATTATGAAATGATAAATGTCAATGCCATCGCACCTTTTGCGCATCGTAAAGTGCTTCGATCCATAACATTTTTCCCGATTTGGCCTTACTGCGCTTTGCGAAGATGGTATCAGATGCAGAACCCAGCTCGATCGCTGCTGAGTATAGGTCAATAGCTCTGTCATAATCGCTTGCAGCGAAGGCAACATCTCCGTTGGCAGCACAGAGCTCGCTGCATTTTTGCTTGAAAACTGAATGAGATACAGGTGAGGATGGTGAAATAGGTGATATGACTGAAGACTTGCCGGTAGACCAATCAAGGGAGTCGGCCTTCGCAGTTACATCACCTACATGCATCATATGCTGATACGATCCGATGGCTTCCCACAGTCTACCCATCTGAAGGAGTGCATGGCAACGTTTTTGGTTTGCAGTCATCCACAATGACGCAAGGTCCCACCCAAACAGCTGCAACATAGCGCCAAGTTGAACATGAAAAGATTTTCGGTTGCATATCAACGTACCACCACAAAGTCGTCATATCTAGAATGAATGGCCGATCGAGATGAGAAATGTTCATCTTGACAACCGCAGTGAAGTGGTCAGCAGCTTCATTGTGACGCCCACCATCTAAGGCATTGATTACCAGTTGGACTCGTAAGTACGCCTGATGTCCAGATAATCAGTGTCGATATACAAGCTAAGGCATCACCGAGTCTCACTTCTACAATACGACATGCAAGGATATCGTTCCGGCAAGTGGCAGCGAGCTCTTGTACACGTATAATTGCTTCCTCATGCTGACCTGCATTGAAGATTGCGATAGCCTGAAAACCATGAAGACAGGAGTATGTCGGAATAATTTAACGTGCCTTGATCAAGAGAAGAAAAATCACAATCTTTGAATCTTCGTTCGCGAACGTGAATGCGAGATCAAATGCTTGGATCGAATCCCGGATGTTCCCTTTCCCGCCGAGGGCGATGCCCTTGGAGATACAGCCTGTCAAGGAGGGTTTGAATGCTGATGGACTATGTCGTGATGAGAGTTAGCCTCTCATAATGATCTGTGGTGGGTCAGTATATCTCACCTTGATCGCATCCTGGAGCGCATGGTCCCAGTGGTGCTTACGTGCCATAACAAACGAGCGATTAGCATACGAGGCGTACTTGTTGGCATTGGCATTGATATCTTGTGTGAGAAGTTTTTCAGCAGTAGACAAGTCCCCCGCGATGCATGCATTGCGGGCGGGCGTGTCAATGGCGAGGATCTGGCACATGAAGCATGCTCAAATTGCATTTTCAGAGTAAAACATGCAGACGTGCCCTAAAATCAGAGTCTTGAGCCTTGAAATAAAAAAGACAAGATATGAGATGGGGCATGGACGAGAAAACAACGGAAAAATACCTTTGGTGCCGGTGCATTGAGAACTTTCTCTGGTAAAGCATCCTTGGGTACTGCCTGCTCTGATATCATCATATCAATACCATCGAGGATGTGCTTGTCGTCCATGGAGAAAGTGACGCAGTCCGTCAAGTGTGGGTGTTGGAAAATGGCGATGGTCTGTCGATCTGAGAGCTGACAGAAGTGAACATGCGTGTCCTCAGATGCGGAAACGACAGGTATGCCAGTGGGATGAATGGCAATGACATTGATGTCGTTAGCACGACCTGTCCAGCAAGAGGGTTCACCGACCTGCTGCCAGCTCAATGCATCCCGCTCCCGTATGGTCGGATCCCCATTGCTAGCTGAGAGTTGGCATGAGATAGCACGGTTATTGTGTGCACAAGGCGATGGTGCAGTCGGGAGGTACCACAAGTGAAGGGGATATCTGAGCGGTTCCCCATTGAAACCTTGGGTCAAGACAATGCTTTCCACTTGGCCATCCGAAAAATGTCCACTGACGAGAGGTTGGGGGCGCATACCCTGCGACGGGACTTTCGACAGATGACACTTGACCGTAATGATATTTGGACGCTCTGCAATTCATGAGTATGGCTGTAATGAGACAATCCGCCGAAGATTCACCTTCTTTGGGTGAGAAGAGGACAGCAGAACCCGTGATAACTTGCTTCTCACCAGCTGATGGTGTGGTAAAATCTGGGGTATGAGTTGCCAAAACACATTCTTTTTGGCGGCGTGGCCAATCCTGAAGATTGTCACTGAGGGCGTCCATCACGCGACCGTCGTAAAAGACTTACGCTTTGGAGGTGTTCGGAAGTTTGGCAGCAGTTACACCGCATCGAAGTGGGCCTGCAGCACACCTGCAAGGGTACTAGGGATAGGGGGAAAACAAGATTAAGATGAGTCCGTAGGAGATAAAACAGTGGTTCGTTATGGAGCTCATGGCGAGTCCGTTGAGCCTAAATATGGCTGGAGTGCGCTTAGGTTACAAGGTTTAGGAACTTTAGGTCGACTTAGATTCCCCTCACTGAATCACGGTATCTGTGTGAGAGAGGTGAAGGCTATTAAGCCCGCATGAAGAAACGTGAGTTGTGCGGGATGACGGGATCGGAGTTTGAGGCTTTGAGGAGAAATCATAGTTTAAGGCCTGAAGGCCTGATGAGGCGATGTTCGGATCCAGGCACTGTCAATCTGCAGACTGTGCCAGTTGTAGGCTGAGCTAAACGGGATGAAAAGACGAATCGATGGGTAATGCACATGTCCTGTATCCGCATTGATCCCGCTCTCTAGTTTGGTTCCCGTTGTGAATTATAGCCTGCTTCAGAATCTTAGCATGAAAGAAACGACTTGGGATCGGAGTTTAAGATTTGAAATTAATCGATTATGTAATCATTAATCAGGAGGATCCAGGCACTTTACCACGGTAGCTTTCCAAGAGGACGGCCGGCTGCTCCCTGTACTGCATGTCCACCGGTAGCGCCCCATATGCCCTCCAAATGACTCATCCTATGGTCCTAAATGGTTCGCCCCACACATCTGTAGAACAATCGGTAGCGCCCCGAGAGGCCCTGGATCCCGGTTGCTAGACAGCCTGACGACAAACTTGAACCTCCGACTAACATTTGGTTTCCCTAAACGAGCATGGTTGACTGCGGTCCGACTGTTGAACCGGTCCATTCGGAATCGCTATGTACATTGAGTAACTGCAACTTCCCTGCGAAGCAGTCACTAGTACTGTCCGCATTGAATGCTGGACGACACCGTCACTGATTCCGAAAGACTGCCAAAAAAACTCGACGGTCGATGAGGAGCCGGTCGGTGTTCCAAGGAGAAACCCGTCGTTGTAGATGCACCTCCCTCTGCGGTTGCCGCAGTCCGAAGTATAGCTGATACAGATGAAGCTAGGCCTGCGTCTGCTTTTCCCTTCGAAATAGAGGGAGAACCGCTTCTGACGTGTCTCATATTTCTCAGTCAGAAGTTCAGGACACAGACACAGTCGTGGAAGCTCCTCTTCCTTCGAAACAAGTACCGCCAACACCGCCAACAAAGAGTCTACGGCTGCAGCTAGCCAGAGGCTCCACGGAAGTTCATCAACCTCGTCCTGCGACGCCAAGCACACCTGCAAAAGTAAATGGCCACGACGAGCTCCGACCTCAAATGCCATCTAGTGCTCATAGTTCATCATCCGCTTCGTCTCACAAACGTTCCATTACGATTTTCAAGGGTTACACTGTTTCTGTAGTTCTCATTTTTTTCTGCCTTAGAGATCATTCTGGCTTCGAAGTAGGCCAAACGATCCACACCTCTTCGCGAGGGCGCACACAATGCCTTGGAGATGGTACGTGTCGGTCAAGGTGGCAATCGTCCACGTGAAAATTTTGAGCCTCTACGGCTGGCATGCGAGACGCGCAGCGAGAAACTCATGATAGCGAGTCTGAACTGTATACCCAAGCTCATCTACTACTCGTTCTTTACGGAGCCATCATCTGGGCACAAAACTCATTTTGGCACTGCAGGAAGTCTACAGGACATTTATATGTACGCTTGCCAGTATCAAGGAACTTATATACAATCTTGGAACATCCGCGCTCAGTGTCTCAGACAGCCGGTATCAGACTCTAAAACCGTGGAACTGCAAATTTTTATTTTACGCACTTTTAAAACATAAATTTATCTTTCTCTATAGGGAGGAAACAGCTGGTATGGCGAGATCATTGCATCACAGTTCTTTGTACAGCCTCACAAAAAGCAGAACCGATGTACCTAGACTAGAATCCAGTAGCACGAACTTGTTGCGGAAACTTTCCTTTTTGGTATGTTCCTGCAGTTTTGTTGCGAGCTTGTGGATCTTGATTTTAGTGTCCGAAAATCGCTCATATTGGGTTAGTATCGAGCCACGTAGCTTAGCCTTCACCGTGGTCCGGACTCCATGGTCCGTGGATAACAGGAGGAACATCATGTGCGCTACTTGAAAGCTGGCTTGCAGTGCCTGGATCCGAGCATCACCTCAATCCTGACAGGTCTGAAGCTTCAAGGTCCGAGATATTTTCGTACGCGAATCAAAATCCTGGGCCTATCGTATGCTCGCTCGAAGAAGCTGTTGAGTCTCGAAAATCTCTTGCTGTGCTTGTGCTTTCCAGGGCATGCAGCACTTTCCATGAGCCTGCAATGGAAATTTGCTATGGGCTGAGTTGAACGGTGGAGTAAGGCTCGGAACCTTCCAGCAGCGGTACTGGATGAACTGGGAGTTCTATAAGCCTGGTATGTTGATGCAACGTATCTCCTTGTTTTGGCCAGGCTTCCGCCTGACTTCCGTAACTGGGAACACAATGCAAGGCAGATGCAAGGTACTCCTAGGAATAGGGAATGACAAGATTAAGTCTGTAGGAGATATCATGAAATAGTGACTGGTTATGGAGCTCATGGCGAGTCCCTTGGGCCTAAATATGGCTGGAGCGCGCTTAGGTTATAAGGTTTAAGTCGACAGGTACCCCTCACAATGGTTTCCGCGTGAGAGAGGTGCACCGCCGCCGACCGGTGAAGCCTGCATGAAGAAACGACGTTGAGTTGTTCGGGATCTGAGTTTGAGATTTGACTCATAGAGCGTGTGATTTAGGTCTATGTTAGCGCTGACTGGTCGACCACGTAATACTGCAACGTAGGCCGCCAAATACATGTCATCAATGATCATCACACGTTCTCCAAACACAACGTTCTCCTTCGGTTTCACTCACAGTAAGTCTACGGATAAAGTGTCTTGTCGTACGATTCAGTGACCATTCGTCGTTTATCGGGGGAGACTGTGACGAGCTGCAACTGTGGTTACAGCGTCGTCATGACCTTCAAACGTCGGACGAGGGGTGGTCACTAGATTGATGCGGCCACAATGAGTCATCCGCAGTTTGTGCTAGATTTCGAATCTTGATGGAGTTCTTTGTTGAGTACGGTCCAAGTGAACTTGCTCTAGGGAAGGTAGGCGTCTTGCTTCTAGCTGCGGTAGTGTATGTGTTCGTCCTTCACAACATCAAACTGATTCGTGTCCCATTTAGACGCTCAGGAGGCTGTTCGCATGATGACGGTCCTGTTATCATACACGTCTTCCTCGACAAAATGACTTTCTCTAGATGACATCCTTTCCTGATTCACCGCCCCGCCTGGATTTGACATGATGCAGTCATTATGTATTGGCAACGGCCTAACACCAGTGCCGCAAGTGCTACTATTACTCCAGCACAGTATCACCATTTGATATAGTCCCCCTGGTCCGTGACTACTCGCAGGTTTCTCCGCGATATCTATGCCATGGAAACAGCTTTATAAATTACAGAGGTAGTATCATGCCATGGATCCTTATTGTGTATTATTACTCGTGAACAGCGCACCGAGCTTGATGGGGTTCTTTCTCGACAAACTGGGAAGACCCTTGGCAGCCTTTGGATCATGTCTGAAGGAATCTTAAGTGTTCTGAGGCGCCCTCCCAGCTGGGCCTAGATTTTGTAGGACCTGACATGACGAAGTCCCTGATATACAGGCGGGTGTTGTATTGGCACGATGTGAAGCTCTCTACTGATAAATTCCTGGTGTATTGATCCTTCGTTATCAGCACCTCACGATGGGCTGTAGCCTGTAGAAGACGAGGACGGTGAGAATTTACTCGCTACGCCTTCTGACTACGACGCAAAATCTATTCTTTCAACCGGGGAGGTTGTGTACTCTATAGGATTACTATCCAGACAAACCGGACATCCTCGTCCATGTCCACTTTTTCGACTTCGCGATTGCTGCTGTGTCAAACAGCAGTGCAACGACTGCCATCACATTCTACTTCATCCAACAAGCTCTGTGCCTCTCACAGCCGAACCCATGCGAATTTTCCTTATGGCACGCCCGATACTGTGGGGAATAAGCACCAAGTGGGAGGAGGTACTTACCATCCTTCGCGCTGCCATACTAGTAAAAATCGGATCGACTTAAGAAACGTAACAGCGAGCACAATGACGCTCTGACGTTACGTTTTTGCACATCTTCGAAGTTCTACTTGTCCTTCTTCACGTTCTCCTCACCTGTCAATTGCATTTCCAGTCCTTTCTTCCTGTGGTGTTCCCAGTTTACGGTCACAGTGCCCAGGGTCACCAAAATTGCATATTTACGGAACGCCGACCTGCCAGCCAACTCAAGTCAGCCGACAGTGAAACTTATGAGGACTTGAAAAAAAAAAACCATGCACTCTGCCCCGGGCTAATTCTCCTGCAGTACCAAAGTGGCGAAATGAGCAACTTCTATCCGCTGTATTAAGACGATTCCCAGGCTTTCCCAGGGCGCTGGCGCTTCCCCATCAATATCCATTCAAGCGGGGAACTTCAATGTAAAATTTTCATCAGCAGGCTATAATTGCACGTACGATTTACCAACATCCTGGAATCTATGACGAGTCTTTGACCAACTTCAATCCAGGTACATTGGTCCGCTGAGCAGCCTGGTTACCCTACACCTCCCGACGGGATGGCCACATATAAGATGCCCCTCCCCAGCCAACATGATGTCGTGTAGTCCAACCCTTGCGATCAAGATGTGGGCCCTCACATTGCTGCTACTTGCGGGCGTCGCCCGAGCAGCTATTCCTCATGCCATGCAGTCTCTCCAAAAATTTCCAGTGCCGGAACGTTCTATCACTTCGCCGAATGGCACAGCACTCCCAAACATTACCACCGTCTATTACTTCGACCAGCTCATCGACCACAATAATCCAGGCCTTGGAACCTTCCAGCAGCGATACTGGATGAACTGGGAGTTTTATGAGCCTGGTATGTCGTGGGGATCGAGATGCGCTTCAAGTGATATTGACGTGTGAAATCAAGGCGGTCCCATTATATTGATGACGCCTGGAGAAGATAACGCAGATGGTTGGTTTTACTATAATCGATTTCTTGCCTTTCTCTCAAAGTACTTGATTTCAGGCTACGGAGTATACGTTACCAATTACAGCATCAATGGTCTCATTGCTCAGCAACAAAATGGCGCAGCCATCCTCATCGAACACCGTTTCTTTGGTGATTCCAATCCATACGACAACCTCACGTCACAATCTCTCTCGCTCCTCACCATCCAGCAGGCCATTGATGATCTCGTGTATTTTGCGACCACAGCCGACCTTCCCATGTCTGGGGGTGATGCTGTGAAACCAGGTCAGGCGCCATGGATATTGATTGGAGGAAGCTACTCGGGAGCCCTTACCAGTTATACGATGGTCAAGTGAGTGCCACATACAGATCCCGTTTTTTCAGCATAGTGATCGACTCAAAGCAAACCGGGAGTTTTCTGGGCCGGATATTTATCTTCGGCTACCGTGGAAACGATCACGTATGTCACTTTATTGCAACCATTGCTGACTTCTATTGATGTGATGAATTGCTTCTCCCTTCCTTCATAATCACCTCTGACATGGATGAATATGCAAAAAAATGTGGTCGCTTATTGAATTCCGGCCTCCTCTTAACCGAGATTAGTGACTATTATGATTATTTCACCCCTATTCGCGAGTACATGCCGCAGAACTGTTCTTCTGATATACAGGCAGTGATCGCCTACCTGGATAGCATGTACGTGGCTAACGACACAGCCGGAATCCAGATGCTCCAGGAGGCATTTGGCCTTGGCAGTCTCGATCATGTAGGCGATTTCGCCGCCGCACGTGAGTCGTCCTTGTGCTTCGTTCAGTTTTAAATGCTTGCGCAGAACGTACATCTGCACACCCTTTGATTCGTGCAACATCTTTCAGTTTGTTTTGCCATCAGCTGATTATCCTCATGTCACGTCACCCCTCTGGGCACGAATTCGTACATTTGTCCTTGGACGATGTTCCGTTTCTCAATTTGGCTTACTCTCTTTTATCGTAACTGACTCTGCTCGGACCAATAGTGGAATACAACCTATGGGATTGGCAATCTATGCAACCTGATGATGGCCCAGGATCAATGTTCTATCAGTTCTGTGATGCGCTCGAAGTCAAGGACGGTGTCAATGCCGGGCCTGACGGGTGGGGACTTGAGAATGCTATTAACTCTTGGGGCAACTTTTGGAACACTACATACTACGAATATAGTACGTGGTCCGTTTGAATTTTGATTCACATGGCTAATCTGGATGGTGAAGCCTGTCAGGATCAAGATGCTGAGTACGTGTTCTTGGGACGTGATGTCGTTCGCACTTCCTGACGGTGAAGCTAGGGACTGCATTGGGTCGTTTGATCCGACTATCAGCTACTGGACTAATGTTACCGTGGATAATCCAGGCAGGTCGTGGTTTTGGATGGTGTATGCATTCTCATTCGCACCAATATCTAATCTGACAATCTTGCTAGATGCAACCAAATCGGTTTCTACCAGGTTGGTCCCCCTGAAGGCCAACCTGCGATCGTGAGCCGTATCCTCCAGCCCAGTTTTGTAGAGGTACGTAGATTTGATCTAACAAATGAATATTCATCAACATAATCATCAGCGCCAATGTGTTAACATGTTCCCTCAAGCCTTCACGTCTCCGCCTGATACGCCCACGGCAGAGACAAACGCAATGTACGCTGGTTGGAACGTGAATGTCCCGCGTCTCTTCTTCGCCAACGGCTGGCGCGATCCTTGGCGCGGGGGAACTGTGTCTGCTGATGGGCTGAATAAGCCTAACACTACTAGCATGCCGATCTATATGAGCGATGGATTCCACACCTCGGACATGATGACGGATAATGGCATTGCAGATCCGACTATCGCGGTCGTGCAGAATGCAGGATTAATGTACATGAAGGAGTGGCTTGCTGAGTGGAAGCCTTCTACGTAGTAAAGGTCGAGTTGTCGAGACTTGTGCACAGGCAAGTTATCTATCCATAATTCATCATTCTATACGTCTCAGGGGCAATGGATGGTTCGTGGTTCCTTCTTCCACTCAGGAACCAGCATCCGTGGTATTCGAAAGCCTTGATTTATATTTTTCGGTGATACACCTGTAGCTACAGCGTCTGTATGAGTTGCCTGAGTTATAGGCTGATATTTTTCTGATAGGTCCTTCATTGAGAATTATAATTACAGTGCCAGAGGCGCTCGACCCAGAGGAAATGCCGAAAGTCGTGAGTTTGCGACCGTGATCTTGACATTTTGACTGGCCGAGTTTTTAGCGATGTGACGTGCGCAATGAAAGGCGCGTTGCAACTTCGACTGAAGATGCACAACACTCCGGGCCGGTCAAAACCGGTCCTTAGGACCAAGTTACCAAGTGAGTTTTGTTGACACCCGGGTGCAGTTACTTTTACTATACCGTTTGACGTTTACCCTTCTTGAGCTTGATCGCTGAACTTCGCGAGTGCACTGATTGGCGAAAAGGACTCAGGAGTCTAATATTATTATACTTTAGCATCATAGGGCCAGTCTGAAGCTTCGGCAGCTGGGTTCGAGCGGAGTTGCAATATTAGTGCTTCCCGCCCTTCCGTCCGCCGCCTGCTTCTCAGGCTGTACCCTTGAGCCACGCTGCCTATCTGACCAACTTGTGAGTTACATTTATTTATTTATTCTGCTGTTTTGTTGCACTAATGACATTCAGCGGAAAGCCCGCCACACTGTCCTGATTTCCAACACCTCCTGTTCTCGTGCCTGCTACCTCTCCCCTGCCGCACCTGCCGCCCTCTTACTTCCACTGAGTGTTCTCCTTCACTAATTGAATCATCGAGCGCCTTTTCTCGTGTACTCTCGTACCGTCTTACATGAACCCCCCCCCCCCCCCACTGCACCTCGTGCTTGGTACCACCCTTGTGCATGTTCTGCACCCTTGTATGCTTATGTCTCGACTGACTCCGGGTCTGTGTGACGTCTTTCAGGAGTTTCCGGCCAGCGACCATCTAGTACTCTAAATCCACCAACAACAACTGGGTCGTGCCCACCATGTGACCAGCCAACGGAAGTTGGCACCCTCTTTGACGTCTTATGAACACACCACGAGCTTGCACGGATGTCGCTTCTCGACCTTAAGTACTTGATTCATCATCGTACACACTTACTCAAGGATGATATCTGCCTGCCGCAACCTCGTATAGTGCCTGTGAACATCGTTCCCGACTTGCTACCGCCAACAATCGTAACCTTTCTCGTTCAGTCATTCGCCATATCATCCCAAGTAGTGCATTATCTATGGGCTGTAACATTTTGCCTGGTGTTGCTTAATTGGGCAGATTACGAGGTGCCGTTTGCCTTCTTCTATGACCCAACGAATGAGATGTAAACACACGTCGATGTGTTTTGTGCGGGTGTGGTATTGATGACCCTTTGCTAGCACGATTGCGGGTTCTGATACAAGGGCAGTAGGTTTCAATGGAGACAAAGTTCGCCAATGAATGAACACAACCATGGTGCTTCCTTTGCTGCGTGTGTACTTAACATATTTGCTCTTTGTTGTGGGCAACGAGTCGATCTTCTGTTGCTTTGACGATGACGAAACAGCTCCTCCATCAATTACAAGTTCCCCCCATGATGACCCTTGCTTGTCGTCGTCGTAAAATAATACGTTTCATCCGGCACTGAATAGAAATCAAATACAATGTCTACTAGAAGCTACAAGGATGATCTACGGACAAATTGAATGATATAAAAGGACCGTGAAGAACAAATCAAATGATAGAAATGATGAGGAATGATGAGGGTAGTGATAGGCTCATTGTGACTTCTTGGACTTCTTGATTTGTGGGCCTCGTGCGGCCCACTGCAGACAAAAGTTCTTCCTGAGCCCTTCTGATTTATGCGGTCTAAAGCTTGTGAGAAGGTGGCGAAAGAGCTGGCGGGTAAGGAAAGGTGGCACAAAGGTAGAGAAAGAGCCAGCGGCCAATGAGAGAGAGACAGCGGGTAACGAGAGATATGGCGGGCGATGACAGAACTGGCGGGATTCCATAATCAGCGGATGATGTAAGACGGCGGCAGACCTCCAATCGGCTGACGCGCGCTGGCCGGAAAAACTTCCGAAAACAAACCTGCACACTGAGACGGTCTGCGTCAAGTCTGTACAGACTCTGACAAACTCCCTAATTCCCTCCGGACTTTCTGAACTTCAGTAACATCTCCCAGTGGGCCGGCGACTGCCAAAAGGGGCTTCCTTCTACTTCTACTTGTGGACGAAGTTGTGGTACTGCTACCTCAAGCTGGTCTTCTCCAAAGCAGCTCACCTAGGAGCCATGCTGGTCATCGTGTGGCGTGTAGTTCTTCTCCCACCTGACGCATGTGCTGCAAGAATCAGATGACCGGTTCTCGCAGGATATTCTTGTGGTCCAGCCGACCTTCTGCCATAGCATTCAAGCGGTGATCGCTAAGTGGTGCTAGCTTCTAAATCTTTGCTGAAGTCCGGCCACCATCAGTATCAAGCATGTAAACATAGTACTTGATCAGAATTTAAACTACGTATTCGTCCCAGCCGTGCGAGTTTAAGGCCGTCGAGCAATCTGCAGCTACGTCCAATTATAATCCTGAGAACTCACCACATGTTGTTACTGAGTCTTGCGAAGCGAAGCAAGTCACTGTAGCACATGTTTCAGAATTCAAATCAGAAGTGTGGTGCCCCGCCGTGGTTATAAAAGGTCTTTCCTCGACCATCATCATGTCGTCGAGTGCCATCCCTGTCATCAAGGTTCGACATGATGTGGGCCCTTGCGTCGCTCCTGCTTGCAGGTCTTGCACGAGCAGCTATCCCGAACGCCATGCTTCGAGGCATGCCTTCTCTCCCAAAGTTCCCAGTGCCGGATCGTTCTATCATTTCGCCGAATGGCACAGCACTCCCACCCATTACAACCGTCTATTACTTTGATCAGCTCATCGACCACAGTAATCCGGACCTCGGGACATTCCAGCAGCGATACTGGATGGACTGGGAGTTTTATGAGCCTGGTATGTTTGAGGTACAGCTTCGAATAACGTTAACCTGATGCATTGAAGGTGGCCCCATCATCTTGATGACGCCTGGAGAAACTGACGCGGATGGTCAGTTTACCATCCTTGATTTGCAACTTTCTCTCAAGCACTTGATTTTTAGGCTACGAGGGCTACCTTACCAATGAAACCATCAATGGTCTCATCGCTCAACAACAAAATGGTGCAACCATCATCATCGAACACCGTTTCTTTGGTTATTCCAATCCATACGACAACCTCACGTCACAATCTCTAGCACTCCTCACCATTCAGCAAGCTATTGATGATCTCGAGTATTTCGCCAACACCGCCGACCTCCCCATGCCCGGGGGTGATGCTGTGAAACCAGGTCAGGCGCCATGGGTACTGATCGGAGGAAGCTACTCGGGGGCCCTCACAGGTTGGACGATGGTCAAGTGAGTAACTTACCAGAAATGAATGTCTATTTCAGTTCATGATTCGCGTAAAGTAAACCGGGACTTTTCTGGGCCGCATATGCATCTTCTGCGGTCGTAGAGGCAATTACGTATGTCACTTTATTGAAATCACCGTTCATGTCCCATTGATGCGATTGTTTCTTCCACTGTTATAATCATTTGAATAAAACTGCATTGCAATGTGGTCATTCATTGAAATGCGGCTTCATTCGACCATAACAGTAACTATTATGGGTATTTCACCCCTATTCGCGAGTACATGCCACAGAACTGTTCCTCTGATGTAGAGGCAGTGATTGCCTACCTGGATGGGATGTACACGGCTAATAACACTACTGGAATCCAGACCCTCAAGGAAGCATTTGGCCTCGGAGATGTTGTACACGTAGACGATTTCGCCAGTGCACGTGAGTCGTCGTTGTCCTTTATTCAGTTTTATGTATTTGCGTAGAACGGGCAGCACGGTCCGAAGGCCTTCTAATCCACGCGCAACATCTATAGTTTATATTGCCTTCACAGCGCGTGGAGTTCTTTTCCATATGCTTACCTCGAACTTTGCTTCTGCGATATTCTTTTTCTTAAACTGTTCTACTGCCTTCTTGATTTGACTGACCATGCTTGGACCAACAGTTCAATACAACCTGTTTGATTGGCAATCTCTGCAGCCTGATGTCGGCCCAGGGGCGATGTTCTTCGAGTTCTGTGATGCACTTGAAGTCAAGGATGGCGTTAGCGCCGGACCTCAGGGATGGGGACTGGATAATGCTATCTACTCTTGGGGTAACTTCTGGAATACTACATACTACGACTATGGTAGGTGATCACCTTGATTTCTGATTGATGTGGCTAAAGTCGGATAAAGTCTGTGGAGACGAGGATGCTGAGTACGTATCCTTGGGATGTACTCGTCCGGATTGGCTGACGGTGAAATTAGAACCTGTCTTGGGACGTATAACACGAGCCAGTCCTACTGGACTAATGTTACCGTGAATGATGCAGAAAGGTCATGGTTTTGGATGGTGTATGTATTCTCATTAGTTCGAATATCCACTCTGATAATTATTCCAGGTGCAATCAAGTCGGATGGTACCAGGTTGGCCCTCCTGAAGGCCAGCCCGCAATTGTGAGCCGCATCCTCCAACCCATTTACGAAGAGGTACGTATATTGGATACGAAACATGAGCATTTTTCAACATAATCTTCAGCGCCAATGCGTGAACATGTTTCCTCAAGCCTTTGCCTATCCACCTCAACCGACTGTCACAGAGACCGACATGATGTATGATGGTTGGAACTTGGCTGTTCCACGTCTCTTCTTTGCCAACGGCCTGCGCGATCCATGGCGCGAAGCGACTGTCTCTGCTGATGGGCTGAATAAACCTAACACCACCAGCATGCCAATCTATGAGGGCGATGGATTCCACTGCTCAGACCTGATCACGGAGAATGGCGTTGTAGACTCGACCATCGCGGTCGTGCAGGAAGCAGGATTGATGTATATGAAGGAGTGGCTTGCTGAGTGGACGCCGTCCGCGTGATAATAGAAATCATTGGGACTTGTGAATAGGCAAGTTGTTTATATTAGTAACTTTATTGTGTCTCAAGACGAATCCCGCTGGTTCCTTCTGACCACTCAGGAACCCGCACCGTATGTGCAGCGTTAACCTTGAGCTCGATATTTCAAGCAGTATTCATCGTCTTTTATAGAAATTCATTTGAGCAAAAACCACATGATCAAGGCCACTACGTTTAGGGAGAAGTAGTCTCCCGTAGGCAGACCCAATAGAAGGAAGACATTCTTTCTGTATGTGGAGAAGCGTCGATGACACAGGCCTCCGAAGGCCCAGGGTACAGCTATTCCGTTTTGTCTGCACTATATGTGATTCAAAAGCAAAGACACTCCTCGTACTCTGTTCCCTCGACGGCCCGGCACCGACTACCTCAGGTACGTATCAATTCGTGTTCATTCATACGGTGGATATCAGTGTGCAGCATTCCCGATCGTAAGCCTCCACATTAATTATAGAAGGATAGGGGAATGAAGTTGTGTTGGGCAAGGTTGTGGTAGGACACATGAAGGGTGTGCGATCAGTTCGTCGTAGAGTGAATGTCGTGACTGATGGCATTCCTCGTGATCAGAAAGAGGCTCAATTCCACAGCATATGTTGTAAGCTGCGAAGCGAATACAAGGATAAAAATCGAACAGCTCAAACTTCCAGTGCACTCTTGGCCTATACGCCCATTGTGTCTTGGTGTCAACAAGTCAGGACTTGTTAACTGAAACGTATCGCCGTTACTAAGTGATGATTTGAGAATTTGCTGTATGAAAGCTGAAACGGAGCTGCATCCAGTAGTTGATTATGTCTTCACCGGCACATGAGACATCGATGGTAATGTCCCACCAGTGACAAATTTGGAAAGACACCAAATGGGTTGAGGGCGCCATACATCTGCCAGAGGGAGGGTGGATTATGACTTGTTCAAGGGACGGCTCGCTATGGGTATGGAACTTGAAGATTGGGAAACAGGTAGGAGACGACTGGCGGGACAGAGAAAGTGAAGTGCACGTATGCGCTAAAGCGTTATCTCCGGATGGGAAGAAAGTGGTTAGCGCGAGTGATGATGGTTATGCCAGAACATTCGGAGTCCTAGACTTTGGTCCTAGAGTGTCAATAAAGTCAAGATCACATTCACAAACTCAAGTTGGAGTAACTTTCGGCATTTCTGGGTCGAGCGCCTCCGGCACTGTAATTATAATTCTCAATGAAGGACCTATCCGAAAAATATTAGCCCAGAACTCGGGCAACTGGATGCTGGTTTCTGAGTGGCAGAAGAAACCGCGAACCGCCCATTGCACCCTGAGACGTATAGAATGATAACTTGCCTGTGCGCAAGTCTCAACAACTCGATCTATTACTACGTAGAAGGCTTCCACTCAGCAAGCCACTTCTTCATGTACATTAATCCTGCTTTTTGCACGACCGCAATAGTCGGATCTGCAATGCCATTATCCATGATCATGTCCGAGGTATGGAATCCATCGCTCATATAGATCGGCATGCTAGTAGTGTTAGGCTTATTCAGCCCATCAGCAGACACGGTTCCCCCGCGCCAAGGATCGCGCAAGCCGTTGGCGAAGAAGAGACGCGGGACATCCACATTCCAACCAGCGTACATTGCGTTTGTCTTTGCCGTGGGTGTATCAGGCGGAGAGGCGAAGACTTGGGGGAACATGTTGACACATTGACGCTGATGGTTATGTTGATGAATATTCATTTGCTAGATCAAATCTACGTACCTCTGAAAAACTGGGCTGGAGGATGCGGCTCACAATCGCAGGTTGGCCTTCAGGGGGGCCAACCTGGTAGAAACCGATTTGGTTGCACCTAGCAAGATTGTCAGATTGGACATTGATGCAAATGAGAATGCGTACACCATCCAAAACCACGATCTGGCTGCGTTATCCACGGTAACATCAGTCCAGTAGGGATCAGTCGGAACAAATGTCCCAAGACAGGTTCTAGCTTCACCGTCAGGAAGTGCGAACAACATCACGTCCCAATAACACGTACTCAACATCTTTATCCTGACAGGCTTTGCCATCCAGATTAGTCATGTCAAATCAAAATGGAACGGACCACCATACTATGTTTGTAGTACGTAGTGTTCCAAAAGTTGCCCCAAGAGTTAATAGCATTCTCGAGTCCCCATCCGTCGGGTCCGGCATTGACACCGTCCTTGACCTCGAGTGCATCACAGAACCGATAGAACATTGATCCTGGGCCGTCATCAGGTTGCACATCTTGCCAATCCCCTAGGTTGGATTGAACTATTGGTCCGGGCAGAGTCAGTTTGACATAAGAAAATAGGCAAAATTGAGAAAAAAAACATCGATCAAGGACAAATGAATTCGTACCCAAACGGGTGGCGCGACATGAATGAAGAAGATAATCAGCTAAAGGCAAAACAAACTGAAAGACCTTGCGCGAATCAGAGAGTGTGCAGATGTCCGTTCTGCGCAAGTATTTAGGACTGAACGAAGAACAAGGACGACTCACGTGCGGTGGCAAAATCGCCTGCATGATTGAGACCGCCGAGGCCAAATGCCTCCTGGAGCGTCTGGATTCCAGCTGTGTCGTTAGCCATGTACATCCTATCCAAGTAGGCGATCACTGCCTGCACGTCAGAAGAACAGTTCTGTGGCATGTACTCGCGAACAGGAGTGAAATACTCATAATAGTCACTGATGTTGGTCCAGAAGAGGCCGGAATTCAATAAATGACCACATTTTTTGCATATTCAGAGGTGATTATAAAGGAAAAGAGAAGCAATTCATCACATCAATAGAAGTCAGCAATGATTGCAATAAAGTGACATACGTGATCGTTTCCACAGCAGCAGAAGATACATATCCAGCCCAGAAAATTCCCGGTTTGCTTTGAGTCGATCATCATGCTGAAAAACGGTATCTGTTTGTGGCACTCACTTGACCATCGTATAACTGGAAAGGGCTCCCGAGTAACTTGCTCCGATCAATATCCATGGCGCCTGACCTGGTTTCACAGCATCACCCCCGGGCATAGGAAGGTCGGCTGTGGTCGCAAAATACACGAGATCATCAATGGCCTGCTGGATGGTGAGGAGCGCGAGAGATTGTGACGTGAGGTTGTCGTATGGATTGGAATCACCAAAGAAACGGTGTTCGATTAGGATGGCTGCACCGTTTTGTTGCTGAGCAATGCGACCATTGATGCTGTAATTGGTAATGAGGACTTCGAGGCCTAAAATGAAGTACTTTGAGAGAAAGGTAAGAAATCGATTATAGTAAAGCCAACCATCTGCGTTCAATTCTCCAGGCGTCATCAATATAATGGGACCACCTTGAATGCGCACGTCAACATCACTTGAAGCGCATCTCGGTCCTCGCGACATACCGGGCTTATAAAACTCCCGGTTCATCCAGTATCGCTGCTGGAAGGTTCCAAGGCCTGGATTATTGTGGTCGATGAGCTGGTCAAAGTAATAGACGGTCGTAATATTTGGGACTCCTGGGAGTGCTGTGACACTCGGCGAAGTGATAGAACGTTGCGGCACTGGAATTTTTGGGAGAGACTGCATACCACGAAGCATTGTATTGGGAATGGCTGCTCGGGCGACAACCGCAAGTAGCAGCAACGTGAGGGCCCACATCTTGATCGCAAGGGTTGGACTACACGACATAATCCTGGCGGGGGAGGGGCGTTTTATATGCAGCCATCCCGTCGCGTCGGGATGTATTGGGTAACCAGGCCGTTCAGCGGCCCAATGTGCTTGGGCTGACTCTTGGTCAAAGAAGGACAAAGACTCGTCACAGATTCACGGATGATGATGAGTTATGAGAAACTACATAAATCGTACCTGCAATTAGCCTGCTGGTGAAATTTTTGCATAAAAGTTCATCGTTTGGATGAATATTGATGGAAAAATGCCAGCGTGCCCTGGGAATCATCTTACTACAGAATTTCGGACAATAGAAAAGTCATCGCAAAATGGACGGAGCACACAAAGCAAGTGTTGTATGCATTGCACTGCTAATCGATGATCATTGGCTGCCTCTTCGGAGGAGATGTAGTATAAGTCACCTTGCTTGCAAGGTCATATGGCATGCGACGAAATCTGACGGACTATGTGCCAATAATAAACAATAATAAACATCAATAAATCATCAGTCTCCCTGTTGAACGCCATCATTGTCATCATCCATCCTGTCGTCGATATTATGAAGCCAGGAGATATCAAACACGATTATTGTGTCTGCGTATATCCAGCTGTCATGGCAAAGTGCAGCTGTGGATGAGCACTAGCACTCAGTTATGCCCTGTGCAGATCCTGCAAAGCTTACGACTCACCACATTCCCCTGCTGCCAGATGCACCTGAGTGACACCTGTTCCCACACTTGTTAGTAACATATATGGTATAACATGTTTGTTACTAATGAGGGGGGGTAAACCTACGCTGCAGTACTTCAGCAATACCCGCAGCACTCAACAGTGACTTCAGGAATATCAAGAGGGCGGGTAAATTAGGAATATAATATAAACAGGCTATTGATTTGTCATCTCCCCCTGGTGGCAGGTACAACATTGCCGCTACGCCTTCTTATGGTTCCCATGCCTCTCTCTTTCACCCTCCACATCATCCTTGACGACATGCTTGCTATCTCGCTCATTCTTGGTCTGATTCTGGCCATTCTTTTTGTTTTTGGGCCCCTGATGGACGTCTGATAACTCTTTCGACATCCTTTGCGTTCTACGGATCTCTTTTCCTTCTCATTGGCCTGGATAATCTCTTGCCAGGAGGCTTCAAGGTATGTTGCCGTCCCTACACCTTCTGACACCTCTAATGCCCCTCTCCTTCACCCTCCACGTCATCCTCGACGACGTGCTTGCTATCCCGCTCATTCCTGGTCCAATTCTGGTCGTTCTTTTTGTTTTCAGGCCCCTGATGGACACCTAGTAGCTCTTTTGACATCCTTTGCCTTCTACAGCTCTCCTTTCCTTCTCATTGGCCTGGATAATCTCTTGCCAGGAGGCTACAAGGTATGTTGCCGTCCCTACACCTTCTGATGCCTCTGATGCCTCTCTCCTTCACCCTCCATTCAACGACATGCTCGCTATATCGCTTGATCTGCCTTCCTTCAATGCTCACTCTCTCGATGGACGTCTGATGTCATTGTTGAAATCCTCTGGTCTCACGCAGGTCCTTTGTCTGCGGCATCATTACTTTGTTGATTGGTCTTTGCTGCTGCTTGCTTTTACTGTTCATGTGACGTGTCCTTGCCCATGTTCCACACTGCCGCTATCATAGTCTTCCTAATGTGATGTGAATTGAATTTTTTTTAATCAAATGAGCTTGATTCATCCTATCCCATCAATGCGTCTAGAAGGCACCTAGTACTGTTACCATCTAGAAGGCACCTAGTCTGAGTCCAAGTCCAAGTCTGAGTCCAAGTTCAAGTCCGAGTCCAAGTCCGAGTCTGAGTCCGAGTCCGAGTCCGAGTCCGAGTCTGAGCCTGAGTCCGAGTCTGAGTCTGAGCCCAAGTCCAAGTTCGAGTCTGAGTTCGAGCTCAACTCATCATCAGTGTTGACAGTGGCTTTGCTCTTGGGTTGTGAAACTCGAGCCCTGGCTTTCCTTTGTACATAAACTTGTTCCCCACATGCATGCCGAGCCCAGTTATCCTTCATCCTCTTGACAAGCTCTTCGTCTGAGAAAGAGACCCACTTGCACAATTTAGACTTGAGAGCATCCAACAAAGCCTGAACCTGGGCTCTTCCACCAACCTTAGAGGAATTTTTCACCCCCCCGGTAAAGGCCATTTAGTTAGCTCAACACCATGACATTCTACTATAGCGCACTCATAGTTGGTGTAATTCATTTTGACTTCGCCTGTCGTGTTCTTCTCCATTAAGATAAATTCTTCAATGAATTATGTTAGTGATGGCACGAGGTGACACCACGAAGCACACACCTAGGTTATCTTGGATAAGCATACAGCATTCACTAATGAGTTTATTGAGCGGCTGTTGACAGTTAAGTGTTACATGTTCATCTTTGGGACAATCAGTAGGCTAAAACATGAAGGCAAAGATAACATACCAAGCTTGGTAATGATGAATGCTTCCAGCTTTCGGTCCAAGATGCTGTGGCTCAATGCCTAGGACATCCAGAACAAACTTTTGAGATTTCTCTGTAAAAAATACCTTCGGTTCTGCAAGATCCTCAATTCTGCCACATACTGCCACATAAAACCCCTCCAGACCAGTGCGTGCATGAAGAGCCATCCACTGAGAATAAATTTCAGTTATATTAGTGTGTCTTGGACAGTAAATCAATAAATGAGAGATGCCACAGATGGCGGAGACAAACAAATATACAAGAGAAGCCACAGAGGGCAACAAATGAATATACAAGAGAAGCCACAGAGGGCAAATGAATATACGAGAGATGCCACACTGGTGGCGAGAGAAGTGAAGGGATAATCAAAATAGCACAACATACCTCATGATCCATGAACGTGAATGCTGCATTCACATCATGTTTGATGGCCTTTGGGTTCACACGTGCAGTATGGTTCTTTGCTTGGTGATCCTCGAGAACACAAGCATTGTAAGCTTGCTTTTCAGCGAAGGTTAGCTTGCGATAATCTCGGACTAATGTGGCCTTATTTTCTGCAATGAAGGCCGTAAGTTTTGTGTGATCGCCTCTGCCTAAGCCTAAGGAAAGATTCATGAGCACCAGCATTACTTTGTAAATTAAATTGTTACACTAACCTTCATTTTCAGCCTTGAGTTGGGCTTTGACAAATGTGTTCCAGGAGTTAACACCTCTGGTCTTCTGCAGCATGCGACTGCGAAGAAACAGTTGGTTTCTGGTCCACTTGATTGATCTACAGGACAATTAATATATATCAGCAATAAGATATTAATGGTGCAGACTCACCAGCCATGTTTTTGTGCTATGTCAGTAGCCTCTGCTTTGTATGACTCCTTGGCAGTGTCAATGTCATCAGCGAGTGCTTCTCGATGGGCACACTGTTGAACCTTTTGGGTTACCATCAGTTGCGCACGCACTCAATGGATTTTAGGAGTCAGACAAGGAGCCATTGAAGTGGAATTAGCTTGAGGAGTGAATGGCAGCAACATTTTATACATTTCAAGTCCAGGGACAGACACATGAAGTTGAATGAGCAATGAGTGGTCCAAATAATAAACGTTGCCAGAACATACGTGAGAATGGAGCGAAGCGAAATAACTAAGTCTAGACTAAATTGAAGGTTAGTGAGGTTGAAACAGATTCCAAACGGGTGGAACTCACCAAGTTTACGGTCAGAACTTGCACTAGCCATAATTTGAAGCACGTTGTGATGGCATTCTTCTGGGATATCAAGCTTTGCAAGTATGGCCTTCCAACTGTTTGTTCGGTATCCCTCAACCTGCTGGATGCAGTGCCAGATCTCGTCCATAGTACTGTGGTGAAGGGAAAGGCCAACAAGTGCATTGTCAATTTCACCACAGATACGGTCATGACCCACATCACAAGTCGACCAAACAGGACCTGGATCAGATGCCATGAGGTAAATGTGGTTAGTCACTGATACTCCGTCCTTGTGGCCTTGCAACATGGTTTTCATTTTGACCGCATTTCCCGTCCCATCGCCGACCAGCTTTTTTTTTTCCTGTCAGAATCTGTTAGTGTCAGGGCATTTTTCAGGGTCAGAACACCCACATTGTGGTGTTTGTGTGATTCCTTCGCATCAGAAGAACTTGATTGAGCTGTTACTTTCTTTACAGCAGGGGACATGGGCTTCGCCAGTACGAAAGGTCGTGATGGTAGCATAAGGGGACTTGGACCACCTGAAAGAATGCAATCTTCTGTAATATGAGTAGCACGTTCCACAGCAGCACTTGGTGGCTGGGTTGCTAAGACAAAGGGCGTGATGATATCGTGAGGGAACCCACGCCGCCTGGTAGTATACGGGTATGATAACCAAAGTCATTAGGCTGTGTGACACGCATTGGGCGCCACGATGTGACTCTGCTTGCTTCAGCATTGATCATGGCCCTTGGACACAGGAAGTGCAAGTGGTCGAGAGAATGGCGTAGAAGTGAAATTTGGGCTGCCAAATGTAGGGAAAGTCGAGTCACTAGAATTGATGATGTTAGACCACAAAGATGTGAAGTCAAATGACTCAGATGTGAAAGACATGATACTGTCGTCAGGAGTCTGATGAGAATGGAGAATGTTGAGTGAGTCTGAGGGATTTGGAAATAAGAAACCATCTGGTTGTACATGTTCAGAGGAAGCAATAGAATTTTGGTCTAATGCTGCTATTCCTGCCACACAACTGTTAAAACAAACTTATCAAAGCTGCAAGTGAATCATATATACTTTGAAGCATTCTGTTAGGTAGTTTGACCTTATCCCAGCAGAACCAGCACTGACGGACAAGTGGCGCAAGCCAACTAAGCAAGATATCATGGATAATTGTCGCTGTGGCCACCTCAGCCTCAGTCTCGAGGGGACAAAAAGATGAAACAGCAGTAACGATGTGAGGGAATGAGCAAAAGTGTCCTGGTTTCTTCAAGAACTCGAATGCTACTGATAGTTTTATATTGAAGTGATCTTTCTTGAAAAACAGATTCAACAGTGGCTCGAATCATTTAAATGATAAACTTACAATTTCTCCTTGCAGATCAAGATAATCCAGATGGTTAGGGACAGGATCCAGCTCAACAGCCTAGTTCATAGCATCATCTTCAGGACCATTCACACTACCCTCGTCATCTCTGTCTCCAGTGGGTGCAATGACTGTGTGGTCTGTAGGAAGATGTTCACCTGTGTATCTGTCAAGTGCGTAAATTTGTTGGAGTCACTTGTGATGGTTGTTGTTGATACGGTGGCGCTTGGCATACAATGTCTTCAGCTCAGCTATGAGTGAAGAATCTGGGTCATCAGCGAGGAGTGAATCAATAGCTTCCAACATGGTCCTGTCCTCGTGCTCAACCCAACTCTGTAAGTGTTTGATCTTGACATTGAGCCATACAATCTCTTCATGCAATCGTACCAATTTGAAATACTTCGCGGCCATCTTGTGATTCACAGATACAGCCCATGGTTTTGTAAGGATATCATGGCATGAGTGTTTCAAAACTGAGAATTCACCAAGAGATGCATATCTGACAATTTTGGAATAGTCAAGTACAGGACGTGGTGGATCTTGTAAGGGTGCGAGTCTATTGTACTTCTCCAAAGCTGTTTGTATGGTAGCCGATCGTCGTGTGATGGCCTTTGAGATATACTTTCGCATCTTGTAGCCTGCGGTAGTTCATGAGTACATCACTTACCTCAATGTCCAGTAAGCGAATGAATTGACGTTCCTGAGAAAATCTAACTGCTTGCACATATTTTGGGTCATGCGGTAGTCACCGCTCCATAATGCTGTGACGACGCTCAAAGTCTTCAACAACATTCAGTTGCAGCTCATATTTGCATAGCGCAGATGTATGTTCAGATTCGAATGCTCTGGAATTGTTGCGAGCAGCGGCATTGAGCCCAGCAGTGTGAGTAAAATTTGCAGGAGTGTACGTCAGAAAGGTACAGAAGTGAGATGACCATACATTGCTCTAAAACATGCAATGAGAACTAAATAAATAAACAGGGTGCAAAGACAAACTCCGCATATTGAAGCTTCTCAAGCTGTTCAACGTAAGCCACTGTGATTGCATCTGAAGTAGGTTCTGTAGCAACCTTGCTGAGGTAATCATGATCCTCATTGCACCAACTTATGAAGTCCGCATCCATAAGATTATGGAGCTGCTTGAA
Organism: Suillus subalutaceus; assembly: GCF_016647625.1. Lineage (NCBI taxonomy): Eukaryota > Fungi > Basidiomycota > Agaricomycetes > Boletales > Suillaceae > Suillus > Suillus subalutaceus. The sequence continues at coordinate 2,049 of NW_024540501.1, read as the reverse complement.
GTCCTCGAGGACAGGTGTGTTGGTCTTGATGATCTGAAGAGCTTGAACATAGTTATTGTAAAGAAATTTGCCTAGAATTGTCAGAAACCATTGCTATCAGGCGCTCAAAACGAAGTACCTGTCCATGTCCCACTGATCGAAGTGGAGGTCAAGGAACTGCATCCAATGGAAGTATGATGCATGTCTGATCAAGACTGCAGCACTGTTTGAACTGGTGAAGATATGTTCACAAGTCTCGAGGTCTTCAAGTCCTAGGCCATTGAGATATAGAGGGTGATTTTGAAGCTGACAGCGGTGGTCGTGAGAAAAGCTGTGGAAGGCATTTACAACAACCTGTAGATTTAGGTCAGCTGCCTTGGCTCCAATAGAGCTTGTCGCAATTGTTTTGCGAGATGAGCATGCGATGTCGTGTCCGATAGCCTGATCCGCACCACAGACATCAAGCAGTCTATTGACTGTGGCGGGACCATATTTCGCACTGTTTGTGAATGATTAGCATAGTACAAATGAGAGTTAAAACACGTACAGTTCACCACTATGCTTCATCTCAGCTACACACTCAATAAGCCTGTGATGACATGCTAAAAGAAAAATCCCAGTCTAGTCAAACACAGTAATTGTATTGTCATCCACAGCTTTGGCTGCAGTCCAGTTCTCTGTGCAAGCACTCAATATTGCTGAGTCTACTGTGGAGGATTCACTAGTTCGACGTTGAATGTCATCCTTGAATTGGTCTACCTCGGCCTCGGAAATAGAATATTGGCTCTGAAATAGTCGCGTATCAGCTGATCCTGAGCCGTCCAATCGCTTTGCAGAGAAATTGCCATCCATCGCATGGAGCTGGGCTGGTGACAAGATTGACTCATTAGGTTGCTGTAAAATTGATGTAATCATATCTACATATTTGAGAATGGAGCATTACCTTGAATGTACAGGAAGGACAAGCACCATTGATCTGCCAGGTATTGGGATCTTTGCCCAAGATCCAGTCAACACAACTCCGAATTTCCTTCAAGATTTGCAGATAGATATCAAATGCATCAGAAATTGATCGTGAAGCTGTCGAAAATATGTAATCTGTATAGTAAGTGAGTACGACATCATAACATAACACCCTACAACTCTTACATTATGAAGCGTGCACAAAACCTTTGTAATCGCTTGGATACTAAATGAGGACTGGTGACGTCGTATTTGGTGATAGAGTTCGAGGCACTCAATGTGAATAGCAATAGTCGGCTGTAGTGGGGAGCACCCCAAAAGTCCCATGCAGAGGAGGGCTGCATTGGCTGGTTCATTAGGACACTGTTGAATGGTGATGGCACGTGTAAATCCTTTTAATGTATGATTGAGCGTAAGTAGGGGCCATGTATTGGGGGAATGAAACCTCACCGGAAATTCCAACGGCATCAACATGGAATATATTGCACATCATGGTATTGTCATCAATGGTTGGTGCTCCATGTCTCCACGCCAAGTAGCCATTGACAAGGATGGGCATCTGCTCCTTCCACACGGCATTGGCATGCTGGCGACATTGTGTTCAGGTCCGCACATCAATGCGCCTGCGTACACGAGGCTCCCTAGAATAAAACATTAGATACCATGTAGAGGGCGAAAAAAATACTTACCGTTCTTGAGAGCATGTTAGGAAAAATTCAGATAGAAGGGGGCCACCCACAGGCTCATCCTCAATGACCTCATCTCCAAAGTCCATGGTCTCCAAGGAATCATGCCCAGCCTCCAACTGGGCTTCAGCAAGCAGCTCCTGCATACATTGAGAATTGTCTGATGATAGTGAGTAAGAGACCATCGTGAGAATAAGTGTCATACCTCAAATCTGGTGCGGTTCTTGCTCCCTTCAAAGCCATGAGTCTCATATTTGGGAGAGTGATGATCTGGTAGTACAAAAGACCCATAGAACTATTGAGAAGAGTCATGGTGACCCTTGACGATGTTGACATCTGTTTTTTTCGGGGGGACCATAATGGTGGTAATGTGGGACCTAGGCAAGGACAACGTCATATGAAGAGTATAAGTAAGCAGTGG
>NW_024540500.1:0-57347 GCF_016647625.1 Suillus subalutaceus | reverse complement strand
TCCCTGCTGTCTGACCGTGTCCGTTTGTGCAATCAGCTAGTAACTCTGTCTTGTCCACCCCTCGACTGGGCAGCATGGAAGCACCTTTCCAATCTCCCTACCCTGGTGGAAATCGAAGTTCATGGCACCCTCCTTGGCTATTGGAACAGCATATCCTCAATTTCTCGCCATTCCTTCACCTCACGAGTCTTTCCTTCTGGGTATACAGTGCTGCATACGCGACCACCATCCTGCAACACTTACAGTTCCCCTCGTTGAAAAGTTTCTTGATCGATGTGGACGTTTTGACTTTGACAGAGGCTGAGCGATTCTTTCGTGTGCTGTCCAACTGCAAACAGACCCTGGAACACCTCACTATCATATTCGAGAGATATCACGATCCCCAATACAAGGCTTTAACAGCAATTCAACATCTCCTTTCCTTCACATAGCTTCGGAGTCTGCGACTCGGTAACTATGATTCCGAGGCCCGCATCTACCTTGACAACAACCTTCTTCTGGAAGCCATGTCCGCTTGGCCGCACATCCACACTCTGACAATAGAAGACTCCAGTGGCCGTCCTTCCGTTACGTTCCGCGGATTATTCACCGCAATCCGACAACGTCCTCAGTTGGAATCGCTGCGACTGTATATTGACACCGTAAATATCGACATCAATCCTGATGCTGAGCCAATACAGCACTCCTTACAAATATTGCACATGGAAACACCCGGGGCTTACCTAGTAAATGCTGAAGTTCTCGCTCGCATCATTTTCAAGTGGCTTCCTTGCGTCGACCAAGTTAACAAGGTGGTGCGTGGTTGGGGGGCTTGGAATGAAGTCAACAAACATCTCGTATTACTGAGAACTGCTGCGCTGCATGCTACAGGGGCCGCCTCGAATATCTGAATTCAGTGAGATATGTTTACATTCGGGAACTCATTTGGATTTATTCGTGTTCGTTCGTGTTTTTCGTTGTCGGTATGTGGTTTTTACTGTGGTGTGGTTGCAATTGTTTTCTCCCTTCTCAGTGTCGAATTGATGTATTACATGGGTTTCCATGCCTTTATGTTGTAGTATCCGCGAACAATTCGTATATGTTCCCACTTGCATGTCCTTCGACTGGACGGTCACAGCTGAGTTACATCCCGAAGTTGTTGCCTGCATCGCTGTCTCCAGACTCTAACTCCTTAAGTCGACAAAGTTTAGCATCTCCGAACGCGTCACGGTAGTATGAAGTGATCAAGGCTGGTATGATTTCAGCCAGGGCCCAAGAGGGACATTCATCGATGGGATCAATCATCCGTTGTGAGCTAAGTGGTGCTATGCAAATCGTGATTGATCAAGTATTGCGTCAAGCTTTAAATTTCGTCAAGACCGGATTCGCACTGCCAGCTGGCACACATTATTATCTGGGCACCTGCAACAAGCAAGACCGTCGTCAGCTGCAGTGTTCTGCGACATGTGGCATGCTTTCCTTGAATTCAAGTGAGAAACGTAATTTGAATCAGCAATTGAGATTCCACCATCGACAACAAAACCAGCAAACACCGTGGGAGCCTAGGGCTCGCACACTACACTAGTAGTACTAGTACGCGGTGTTGTAAGTAAGGCTGCTCGTGGTCCAAGTTCGTACCCTCAACTTCACTGACTTTGTCGTTGATGTCCAATTGATCGGTCCGCTCAGCGAACCAATCGAATTGTCGCCAGCTCAAAGCCATGGATTCATGGTGAAACGCACCGGTAGTCCGTGGACAGCTAAACCTGGAGTCAGGTCTGGACACACCAGCCACCGCTAACGCTATCGAGGCGTTAGGAGTCTATAATCGCATTCGGAAGTTGCATTCAATATCCCAAGCCAAGCCTTCCCGGGGCCTCCAAGAATAACTGATAACGAACCTCGTTGCACGCATGGAGTATCGATATTGAAGAAGCTTCCAAGAATAGGTAGGTCAAGTTGTTACTTGCTTGGATTCGGATCAATTGTTTCATCCTCATCAGCAAGCGTCAATCATCACTCACGATGGAGTGTTCTGGCCCCTTTGAAATTCCGCGATAGGATTTGTCTGGGGAGCAGACTCGAAGTGTTGTTTGATGCGTGCGTCGTTTGCGCTATCAGTGCTCTCTATGACTCAGATGCTGTTTGAGCGTTCTGCGGTTTAGAGCAAGACACCACAATCCCTCTTGAAAGTTCACCTTGACCGTGCTCAATACCATCAACCTCCAGCACAATGTCGCACTTCATTCCAATCACCAGACCTCTTCAAGCTTTCGAAGATAATCAGAGCACGGCATCTGCAGTTGCTGTTTTTTCCCGATAAACGATGGATGATCACCGGCTCGCACGACAAAATGCTTCGTCTGTGGGACTTGAGGACCGGTGTGATGTTGAAGAAGATGGAAGGGCATCGCGATAGGGTGTTGGCATTGGCAGTATCCAGCGATGGGCAATTGATAGCAAGCGGTGATGAAAGCGGCGAGGTCATCGTCTGGCATGGAGAAACTGGAGAACCACTAACGTCGCAACCCATCGAAGTCCACTCCCATGGCATCTCCTCGCTGGACTTTTCTCCCAATTCAAAAGAGCTCGCTACTTCAGGAGACTGTACGGTGATGATGTGTAACATGCCAACGTGGCATCAATTGTTGCGAGGTTCAAAACCAATCTGCTGGAGTGCTTCTGTCCGCTGCGTTCGCTATTCGCCATCTGGCGAGCTTCTTGTCGTCGCAACCGACAACAATATCAACATTTTTCATCGAGGCACAAGGAAATGCACAGCAAGCTTTGAGGCTCACCCAACAGGGAACATGTCAATCGCGTGGACGCCAGATGGTATTCGCCTTCTTTCAGGAGGCAATAGCGTCGACCCTACCATACGTGAGTGGGATACATCGACCTGGAACCAGGTCGGTGATCCCTGGACGGGCCATATGGGCAGTATCAAAGCCATTGCCATTGATCCAGCTGGCATACTCGCCGCTTCCGCATCCGAAGACAATGATGTCCGGCTCTGGCGGCTCTCTGATCGACGAACGATCACCATCTTTAGGCACTCATACTCTGTGCAATACGTCACTTTCTCCATAGATGGCAAGCACCTCCTCAGCGGAGGTGAAGATAACAAGACTTCAGAGTGGGCGATACCCAACTTGGGCATTAATTCAAACGTATGTTTTAATCCTTGACTTGCATGACACAATTCGAACATGCTCCGTACAGATCCTCGCCATTGACATGGCATCCCGCAATGCACTTATAACCGGGAATCTGTCTAGTGCCGAAGAGCTACTCACCCAAGAGATCGACACCGATAGCAACAACTATACTTCCTATGCGAGCCGCTCATTCGTTATGGCGCGAAAAAACGACTGGGACCGCGCCCTTGATGATGCAATCAAGGTGAGATAACTGACCGATTGTGGCCAACTTACGAAAAAAAAGCTAACTTCATTACGACGTAGTCCATCAGTATTCAACCCTCATTGACAGGCTATATCTCCATGGGTATAGCCCACTGCGGCAGAGGCCACGTCCGGGACGCGCGGATAGCATTTAACATCGCGTTCTTATTCACGAACCAAGAGTTAGAGGCCATTCATTTTCTTCTCTTGATCACGGTAGGTTGAATTTGTCTCGCATACTCTCTACTCCATTGTGTGTTTCAGGTCATCGCCCTCTTCAATCTAGATCAACTCGAAGAGGCAATGTTGCTCCTCAAAGAGCTCGCTGCCACCCGTCCGAATGCCGATCTTCTCGCGTGTCATGTTGTGGAAGTGAGTATCATGTCGTTAGGCTTGGCCAACAACACCGATTTTTGCAAATCTTACCTTAGGCACATCTACGTGTTCAACTTGGAATCAAATCCTTGAACGATGCGCGCCACGATGAAGCCGCTGACTACCTCACTGCCGCTATCAACTCCGGCGCATTCTCATCGAACCTCATTCGCGAGGACTTCGTCGTGGTGCGTCAAGATGAGACATCCAAAAGTGTTTTTCATAACTGTGTGCTTTATCCAGCTCTTTGGCTGGGACCTCAAGTCCTTGCGGCAAAAGGCACACCAGAAACGATGCGATGCATGCCTCCGGGCAGGTAGACTTGAAGAAGCCGTGCAATCGTTCCGATATATAATGGATACGATTGACGACAATACAAGGGCCAGCTGCCTTGACTGGTCCAACGGCAAGTATAAAACTTGCAATGTCACGCAGGCTAGAATCCTCACCTGCATTTCACTCAGCATTTAAGGAAGAGTGCGGCACGGTCTGCCTTGCCAACGGAGATGCCGCCCTCGCTGCGAGCGATTATGACAAGGCTATTGACTTATACTCGGCGGCGATCGACCTTAATTCTGCATCCCATGATGTCTTTGCAAAGCGCAGCAAGGCCAAGTCGGATAAAACGCTATGGGACGGTGCCCTTCTCGACGCGCAAAAGGTACGATAACATCTAGTAGAGCTGCTTTGTAACCAATGCTCACGTTAGCGACGCACAGACCATTGAACTCAACCCCTCGTCTTATGTTGGATACCAGGTGAAACATGCAGCCCTTCATGGTGCACAACGCTATGATGAAGCTATTGAAGCCTTCAAAATCATGTTGTCTAAGTTGGACAGTGCTCCCGAAGCGCAGATACGAGGTAAGACCCGGCGGAATACTCGTGGGTTAAGTTGAAAATGTTTATATCGTTTAACAGAGCTGCGTCAGCAGTATGTCTCTCCACCCGAAGCAGAAGATGGTATTCAAACTGCCGCTTGGACTGAACTCGAATCTGCCCTCTTCGTCTACTTAACACATCCACGGGTCTTTTGTGCGATCGAGCAGCACAAATAAACTCCTTCAAAACGAGCGCAACATACAAGGAGCTTTTGTCGCTCACAACGAAGCATTCAGACCTCCAAATGGAGCGCATCAAAGACGTGGCGGCAGTGTACTTCCGCCGTGTCCTTGCTGTCACACAGGTGGGAAGAGAGAGAGCCGCTGCTGCACGACGTCCAGGATAAAGTCGTGTACGAGTTAAATGCAGTTGGCGGCATCGTGAAATTGCAGTCGTTCTGCAAAATCGCTCGTGATGCGGGGTATTATTGGGCGTGGATGGATTCATGTTGCATCGATAAGAATGACAATGCTGAGGTCCAAGAAACGATCGATTCCATGTTCATCTGGTACCGTCATTCGGCACTTACCATCGTCTACCTGTGCGATGTTCCTCCTTCATCCGGGTCTGGCGCACTGGCGAATAGCGCTTGGAACAAGCGAGGATGGCCCTTTCAAGAACTCGTGGCTTCCAAAGTTGTTGTCTTTTATCAGAAGGATTGGTCGTTATATCTCGACGATCAGTCTCCCAACCACAAAGAGTCCCCAGCCATCATGAAGGAGCTGGAGGATGCGACAGGCATAGATGCACTGGCCCTCGTGGCCTTCTGTCCAGGGATGAACAACGCCCGAGAGAAACTGCGATGTGCGTCGATGCGTGAGACCACGCTGCAGGAAGACATTGCATACTCATTGTTTGGCATCTTCGGTATCCACCTTCCTGTCCTTTATGGCGAGAATAAGCACAATGCCCTTGGACGGCTCTTGCAGGAAATCGTGGCTCGAACGGGAGACATCACTGTCCTGGACTGGATCGGACAGTCATCCGGGTTCAATAGTTGCCTTCCAGCCAACATCACCTCATACGCAACTCTTGCCACACACCGTGCCACCCCGGTCTGAGGATGATATTCGGACAACAGTCTCCTCACTGCGAAGAAATACCACAGGTCGTCAATTTGGCTTCGAACTTTATGACGAGCTTGCCAACATGAGCACTCCTCGTTTCGCGAACTGTAGGCTGCATCTACCCTGCGTCGCATTCCGTGTCGCGGAAGTCAGACGAAAGAGCGGTCCAGCCCAAGAGACTCATTTCACGTATGAGGTCAAGGCACATGGACTTCATGATCTGCTGATCGCCACGGAAGAGATGCTGATGCAGTCCCGCAAGGCCCACTTTTGCAGACATTCTTGCTTGTCCTTCCCTGGGATAGGTACCCTCCTCGAGCTACCTGACTTTGCAGAACCGCCTGCCAGTGATGATACGCAGAGTGAGGACGGTTATTGGTCCGCGCCCCCGTCTCCGTTAGACGACTCGGCCAGCGGTTGTCCTGATTTAGAATCTCACTCACGAGCATTGAGATTGCTTGTTCGCCTTGGACAGCCTTTCAGCGCACTTTTCCTGGCGCAGCTGCGCGGTGGAGAATACAAGAGGATCGCATCGGATCATAATATCATTGCACAGGTCAAAGACATAGCTTCTGTTGGCGATATGATGGACGTCAGGACCGTAGAAATATTGTAGCTATGTGGATTCTTATAGGAGACTACTTTATAAGGATCTCTATGTCTAAGTACCCACTGGTTTGTACTCATGTACCGGTGCCCTGTCCTCCACTATCAAATATTCATCTCGCCTAAACCTACATGCGAGGTGCTCGGATTTGCTCAATAGGAACGCGCGCAAATCTTGGTGCATTTTGTTGACGTGCATTCGTGCACAATCGGTACCACTGTGTAACCGCCAACTAAGGCTTGTCTTTATCGCTTAGCACTTCATCAACGTATTAGTAGAACTGATGCATCAGGCTCTACTTGTTTTCGATGTCCTCCTGGACATATTCGCACAAGTTAATAAAATACCATCCACTGGCAAAATAACACTGTCTCGGATGTCCCTTGCATCGCTTGCAGCAACATGCAAAGCCTTCCATGAGCCCGCGATGGATTTGCTGTGGGCTGAGGTAGATCGATTGCAACCATTGCTAGGTTGTGTAACCAGGCTACATCAACGAAAGAGTACATACCGTATGTGACTTCACCTGCCCATATAAGGGTCCACAAGCTCCCCAAGTTGTCACAAGGCGGCACAAGTGTTGTGTGACGCTGCTATGCGCACATACTTTATGGTATTCATGTCAGCCCGAGTCAGTCTTGTGGTCCGTGTACCACCATGTGGTGCCTGGTGACCCATATATGCATTGGGCAGCTTACATTGATCGGGCAGCTTGCATGGACTGCTGAGGTCTGGGCCAGCATTATATAGTCTTGTTATTGTAGCTACCAGTCTTAGATCACACTTGAATGGAACTTAAATGACATCATAATTGTTCGACTACTACAGAACAACGAGGCAAGCAACATATGATAAAAACGAGAAAAAAAAACACAAGGGAGAGCCCGTTACTGCAGATCATCACCGTCGTGATCTCGCCTTGCCACGACCGCGGCCACCGCCTCGAGGCACTGGCGCTGCTCGTTTGGTTTTGCGTCCAACGGGTGCAGGAGTCGTCGGAGGGTCGCTCAAAGGAGAAAGTTCGCGCTGAGTGCGTGCTGGGGAGCCAGTACGAGGAGGTGCCGGGGAACCAGTGTGAGGAGGTGCCGGGGAACTGCCAGGTGTTGGGGAGCTGCGAGGAGGTGTAGGAGGGGCATCATTCTGAGGACCACCAGGGTTGCTCTGATTCAGAGTGCGAGAACCTAGTAGATTACATTAACACAAAATAACAAAAACAAGGTGGGGAATGTTACCACCCGCCGCCAATTCGCCGTCGTTAGGGGGGTCGCGTGCCACGTGTTTCGTTTTCCTCGTCATGCTGGTCAGCAGCAGCTGTGTCGTCTCCGAAAAAGTCGTCCATGTCGTCATCGGTACCAGAGTCATCGGTTGCAGCAACTCTGCGTCGCTTAGAGGGACGGTTGTCGGTTAGGCCAGGAGTTTCACTATGTGAGTCGTCATCTAAGGTAATAAAAAAACAAACAGCACACTTACTCCTTCCAGAATTTCATCAAATCTTTGACCCACTGCTGGTCAGCGTTATCCTGGACGATGTCGACAGCTCTATAGTATAGATCACCAAGGTCCATGGCCCCGATGACAGGCGTTCACGACTCTGCATTGCTGGCTGTAAAATACATCTGATGGACATTATTAAGATGTAGTAGATATTGAAATAGAATCATGCACCTGACACGCGGCATACATTATGTTTCTGATCCCTGGTTCGGCAAGGTGATGCATTTTGCCCTTCCCAGGCTTCGACGAGCGACCAATATTGTCTTTAGATAGAGCTGACATCGGACCTGTAAAGATATGGTGCCATGCCTAGAACCAGGGAGGTCAAAGCACAATTCTGTTGGTTCAAAAATGTTACCTGGATCACGACATGACTTCAGAGGAATCCCTTCTTCTTGTTCTTCGGATCGTACAAGCTCATGTCATAGAACATCGATGGCCACTGCTTGGCACTAATCTTCTTCTCCCCTGCATTCGCCTTGTCCATATAAGATCTGAAGCAGGTTAGTGTTTGTTTCAATCAAATAAAAGTACGTACTGAGGATCCACGTCAAACTCAGTGATATCCCGTGCAGGACATAAGAGCCGTGCAGTCTGTGGGTGGTTCCACCCTCGCAAGGCCTTACTGTGAGACTTGAGTATCAGGGGGTTGAAACAATCCTTGGTGTGGTCATTGAGCATGTACTGAAGCCCAGTATGCTTGAGGGACCCCATATCGTCACAACAAGCCACATTCGCTGCACTTTCCATCTATAAAATGTCAGTACATGATAAAATAGCGCATATATGCACTTACCGACTTGAGAAAACTCGTTAGTGACTCTGGTTCGCGTTCGAGTTTCGTAATGAGGTTGCTGAAGTTGGGGATCGACTTTGAAAAGTCAGTAAACAGGTGGATGTTGGCTTGTGTTCTGCAACCAACAAATTGTTAGCTAAATTTAATCACCTGTTAGTGGGGGAAGGATATATCCAAACTGGCTTATTAGCCAAAAACCCTGATACATCATTCAGTTTAGCTATCCACTGTAACACTATCTAGGTTGATGTATCCTTGGGTGGATCCCAGCAGTGGCTTCTGTATACATCATTCCCAGCATATTTTCGCATTTTTGGCCACCTACCCCCCCACAATATTCTCACACTTCATAGCTCCGCATTTTGGGCCACCTACTGTGGGAATTTCCCCACAACACCAAAAACATCGCCCATTTTGGGAATCTCCACAATATCAATTATTCCCACACCCTCCCCACCTTACTGCAGCTTCACCACTACACCACAATAGGTCCCCCCTTGTATCTAAGTAGTAGTTTGGTATATACATGTATAATATACTATAATAGACCGCTTTTCTGTTTATTTGTATGTCTCCTCCTCCTCCAGGGGCCATTTACAATAGGTTAGGGTATAGAACACTTTCGCACTTTTGCCCCTTTAATAGAGAAGTGTTCTAGGATATTCAGACCATGTTTAAGAATATATATGAAGAGATTCCAAGCCTTATTTGACCCCCTGAAGCGCCCTACATCAATAGATAAGGCATATATACAGAAAAATACAAAATATGTTCTCGTGTATTAATTTCTAGGTACAGAGCCTTTGAAACATGATTCCCAGCATCTATCCAACAGTATTAAAAATGTATCAGGAGCTCAGGACCATAGGATAAGACCCTGCTGTGTAGTACATCCCCCCTCTCCTGATGGTTTACCTCCTGTGAAATTTTTTCCTGTAGGACCGGACCTCAAGTATTGTATGGGGCCCATTCCTATGCATATTTAGAGTATATCTATCACCTAGCTACTCCAGAACATCTACAGGGTCCTTCCACAGGAACATAAATATAATATATCGCAATTTTGACAATTTTGATGTTTTCATTCCTTTACTCTTGCAAAAATGATCCAAGCTGGTCATATATCATCATTGGGGCACATATACATGCTTTGTATGCCCAGGATCAGCTCATAATAGGCCAGAGATTTCAGATCATGTGTATGCTTACTATTTCTACTGATTAGGGGCCCATACCTTTAGGGTATCGAAATTTAATGATCAGACACCTGGAGTGCATGTCATACATATTCAGTATCACAGATCTCAAATTTCAGAAAGATCCATCAAGTATTGAGTGAAATGAATGTAAAAGAACATATGTGTGAAAAGTGACAATTGACACATATCACACAGAATTCACATTTATATATGATATAGGTCAAATATTTCATTAAATTTTGATAGAATACATGTTAGACTACACAAGGAACCTATACTACACTTTGCCCTGAGAGTGGAGGGGATGTGGAAGGGATGTGGTAGTGAAGTCAGTTGATGCAGCATAAAAGTCCTATAACTTCTTAACTGACCACTTTCGATGTTTTGAGTATTTGAAGTTTCCCACACTCGATTTCTTATCTATTTACTTCCCCAGTCCTCAATCCTGGGTAGATCTTTCTATAACTTGAGTCCTATGATGCTGAATGTATGTGAGATGTACTACAGATGTCTGATCATTAAATTCCGATGTTTTAAAGGTATGGGCCCCTAATCAGTAGAAATAGTAAGCATACACATGATCTGAAATCTCCGGCCTATTATGAGCTGATCCTGGGCATACAAAGCATGTATATGTGCCCCAATGATGATATATGACCAGCTTGGATCATTTTTGCAAGAGTAAGGGAATGAAAACATCAAAATTGTCAAAATTGCGATATATCATATTTATGTTCCTGTGGAAGGACCCTGTGGATGTTCTGGAGTAGCTAGGTGATATATATACTCTAAATATGAATATGAATAAACACCCTACACTTCTTGAGGTCCGGTCCTACAGGAAAAAATTTCACAGGGGGTAAACCACCAGGGGAGGGGGGGTACACTACACAACAATATCTTGTCCTGTGGTGATGAGCTCCTCACACATTGTTCCTACTATTGAATAGGTGCTGGGAATTATTTTTTCAAGTACATCCACCTAGAAATAAACAAATGGCAACATATTTTGTGTTTTTCTGTATATATGTTATATCTATTGATGTAGGACGCTAAAGGGGGTCAAATAAAGATGTGATTCTCTTCATATATATTCATAAACATGTTCTGAATGGTCTGGGACACTTACACATCAAAGGGGCAAAAATGCGAAAGTGTTCTGTGTCCTACTTCATTTTAAAAGAGCCCTGGAGGAGGAGAAGGCATACAAATAAACAAAAAAAAGCGGTCTATTATAGTATATTATACATGTATATACCAAACTACTACTTAGATACAAGGGGGGGACCTATTGTGGTGTAGTGGTGAAGCTGCAGTAAGGTGGGGAGGGTGTGGGAATAATTGATATTGTGGAGATTCCCAAAATGGGCGATGTTTTTGGTGTTGTGGGGAAATTCCCACAGTAGGTGGCCCAAAATGCGGAGCTATGAAGTGTGAGAATATTGTGGGGGGGTAGGTGGCCAAAAATGCGAAAATATGCTGGGAATGATGTATACAGAAGCCACTGCTGGGATCCACCCAAGGATACATCAACCTAGATAGTGTTACAGTGGATAGCTAAACTGAATGATGTATCAGGGTTTTTGGCTAATAAGCCAGTTTGGATATATCAATATGACAGTATGGGCTGATTTAATCACTAGTTAAAATAAAAAAACAAACTCTTCGTCCTGCTCTTGATTGACATCCTTGGGCTCGAATTCAGCAAGTATTCCATCTCACAGAATGACAAAAATGTTAGCAAAGAGGTCATAGTTTAGACGGAAGAATCACGCAGCAGTTAGGTAAGGATCAAGTGGGATTGCTGTAATCAATGTGAGTCATGGTCTTTCAATTTCGCATATGGGTGACTTACGCTTTCTTCTGCTTGCGTCTGGTTGACGAAGTATCATCTAAGCTCCGGAGAAGAGCTTCGAACGAGTCCTCGGATCGATTGTTCTGGTCTGTGCTCTCGGGCATGATGTAGTTCAGGGTTAAGGGGTAAATATGATTCCGGAATGTTGTTGACACATTGTTTGTTTGGTTCTGTTGACTTATTAACACGTTCAATTTCAGTGTCAGTGACTATATGCGCAATTGAACAAGAAATACAATTTTCATGCTACAATTACAATCAGTGGTGTCAAGCACCTTTTGGAGGAATCTGCCCCCGAATTTCGCTGTACCTGGACTCTTCTACCGGCATCCATTAGATCATCAAAATGCCTTTCGTGAAGCTTCAGTGGAACAGTTTCATCTCATGCCATTTGAAACCTCCTTCCAAGCATCACCTAATGAACCTGCCGAGCGTGTCTATTCAGAATTATACACATCCCCAGCCATGATTAACGAGCATCGCAAGATTGCATCTGTGCCAAGACTCAATGGCTGTACGCTCGAGACCATAACTGCCTCAATCATGCTATGGTCAGATTCTACGCACCTCGCTAGTTTTGGCACTGCATCGTTATGGCCGATATATATGTATTTTGGGAATCAGTCCAAATATGTTCGTGGAAAGCCGTTGTGCTTTGCTGCGCACCATCTTGCCTACATTCCTAAGGTGAGCTTATGGCAAGGTGCTGCGCATTGCCCACTGATAGCCTTTTAACAGCTTACGGACACAATCCAGGATTTCTATCAGCAAGCATTTGAAAAACCTGCAACTGCTGAGGTCTTGACACACTGCCGACATGAACTTATGCAAGCCATCTGGCTACTCCTTGTGGATGACGACTTTATGCATGCCTATGAGTTTGGCATTGTCATTGAGTTTCTCGACGGTATCTGTCGACGAGTCTTTCCCCGTTTTTTTACCTACTCCACAGACTATCCTGAAAAGTGTGTTGCATAATCTTCATTAACTCAAATCTCATTTTGATTTCGCATATGTTACAGAACACTTCTGGCCTGTATCAAATTTCTTGCGAAATGCCCTTGCCCTCGTTGTTTAATCCCAAAGGCCAAGATTGGAGAACTCGGCACTCGTGCTGGACAGGCGCTGTCGTGAGAGAGACGCACACAAAGATAGTCATGGGCTACGATCAACTATCAGGAGGGTTCGTGACTGGCTGTATGTGAAAGGCACCAACATTTCTAGTGTTTTGTCAAATGTCTACTTGGCCCAGATTCCCTCATTTCAACTGCAGTATGTTGTTCTCCCACAATCACATCATGACTATCAGTAACTGATTGTCATATCCCGTATTCTGGACCTACGTCCGATGATGTTCCCACGCCTTCCGGATGCACATCAGGACCTCCATACCCTTATCCATGACTCCATACCCTTATCCATGCCTTCAGTCCTCCAGTCCACTATCAGTTTGGATCCATACACCTTCGTACATCCATATATCCATACCTTCGGACCTCCGTAGCTAAGCCTGCTTCATCCACCCTTGATCCTATTGGATCCGAGCTCATTCCATCTCGGACTTTACCTTCACTAGACTACCAGTCTATATCCAAGATCCATATCCTAGTCTCGTCTTCACCTAGATCTCCGGATCCGCTCATCCGATATCCAGACGCTTCATCCGATATCTCTAGACCTCCGGATCCGACCTATACTCATATCTGAAGCCCAAACCTTAAATCAGCGTCTATCTCCTTATGGTAATTCCCTTGACTCCGGACTTCGGTTATCTGTGTTTCCATCTTGCTTATTGATCCTTGTACTCTGTTCATCTCCGAGTTCATTTACTTATGTTCTGTTCATACTACCAATATGTTTCCACATGCTCGTACATAGCATTTGTCTTCAGCTTACTGATCCTCTCGGATCCCGTCCAGTATATAAACCTCTGTACAACTCCTGTAAAGTTTCCTTAGTTCGAATATCAACATAGACTTGCTCTCTCGCATCTTAGACTTCACTCATTCTTGTCTCGGACTTTGGTCCATCTTAGTCTGACCTTTTCCTTAGGCCTGGGGAAGGATTCCTTAGGCCGACTTTCCGGTCCTCCAGATTTATCCTTCCATCTATATCCATGCTTAGGGATTGATTCCCTAAGCCGAAGTTTTGCCTTTCCGGCACTTCCTGTCTTTCCGAGACTTCTGTCTAAAACCCTGTCTATCCGACTCTACCATAGTGTAGTCTACCTCTGTTTGTTTCTACTCCAGACCTTGTCCATAGTAGCCTTTCCCCTCCTGTCCTAATCCTGTCCGCTCCTCCAGTCCTCGTAAACCTTCGGACCTTCGGACGTCGTAAACCTTCGGACAACGTACCCTTCAGATGTTGTACCCTTCGGACGTCTTAACCTTCGGACCTCCGGATGTCCTGTCCTTCAGACCACTCCTCCTATCCTATCCTGCTTTGGGACTCTGTCCCTTGCAGCTTATCCTCTATGTGTTTCTATCTAGGGAACTCACCTTGGGAAGTCTTACCTTCGGATCTAATACAGTGGATGAAACTCCTCCGGAGTTTCCTATACTCCTCCGGAAGTTTCTCGCACTCATCCGGAAGTCCTCTAGCACTCTACTAGAGTAGCCGGCCTCTGGAAGTCCTTCGGACTTCGTCAGATTCCATCTGGACTTCATTCTGAATTAAGGGCACGTACTCGGGTAAGGGGCACAGCGCATGAGCTGAGGCCAAGCCCTTCGGATCCGTTGTAGAGGCTCGCGCCCCTACAGGCGCACTTCTAGCGTTTTTCCCTCACTCCCTATAGCCACCCTCACATCGTTAAGGGCCAAAGCGCCTCGCGCAGTTCATACTTATTCTC
This sequence comes from Suillus subalutaceus, assembly GCF_016647625.1. Lineage (NCBI taxonomy): Eukaryota > Fungi > Basidiomycota > Agaricomycetes > Boletales > Suillaceae > Suillus > Suillus subalutaceus. The sequence continues at coordinate 42,841 of NW_024540500.1, read as the reverse complement.
AGTGCATTAGGCTTTTAGCGCTCTACTTAGGTTTCCTAGACCAAAGTTCTAGTCTTGGATCTCCCTCACTTATATTAGAGGAATCTATTCTCAGTAGCAATCCCCTTGGGATGACTGTTGCTCCGCTTCCAGAGGAGCACTTGAGAGCCTCACTACACACTCCCCCTTAGTAGCCATTTATTCATTCCTCGCCCTCACCGTCTACCCTTGAGCTACGGTCTTAACACTGATCAACAGAGCGCATTTTCAACTCAACTCGCTCAATTTGGATTCAATTTCTATTCACTGTTCGTACCTGACCTACTCCATGAGTTCGAGCTCGGAGTCTGGAAGGTCATCTTCACTCATCTTCTTCGGATTTTGTACTCATACGGGAACGATACAATTCAGGATTTAAATGAACGGTTTGTTTATTTTCTATCTCACACCATCCTCATATTAAGACTAAATTTACAGGTATAGACAAGTACCAACGTTCGGATGGGGTACAATATGTAGATTCAGTAACAATGCCTCAGGTATGAAGCGTTTCGCAGCGAGGGACTTTGAAGACTTGCTGCAGGTAACTGTCATGCAATGTGGAGTTACCATGAGCTAACATTGACCAAACAGTGTGCTATACCCATTTTTGAGTTGCTTACTTCCATCTTGGTGGAATGAACCTTTGCTAGATCTGCTATTCAAACTCGCAACATGGCAAGGCCTTGCGAAACTGCGAATGCATACCGACACAACACTTGGCTTTCTCGACACATCCACAACACGTCTTGGAAGGTTTCTCAGGCACTTTGTCAAGGAGACTGAGGAAGAGTTTGAGACACGAGATCTACCAAGCAAGGAGGCTGCTCGTGGACGCCGAAAGGCTCGACAGGCAGCAAAACAAGGGCCTGCACAGTCTGCAGCACCAACTTCAAGGCGAGGTATAGATGGGCTGAAGATCTGACACTTCAACTTTGAGACATACAAGCTCCATGCCCTCGGTGACTATGTAGATGCTATTCGTCAGTTTGGAACAATGGACAACTTTACAACTCAATCGGTGTGCTCTAGAAGCAATTTAGGTTTATTTTGGCACTGAATCAATATATTCCAGGGCGAGCTTGAACATCGTCGCATCAAACGATTTATCCGCTGTCTTGCTACTTAAGGGTCTTATATGGAACACGTATATAGTGACAACACAACTATACAGGGATAAGACTACTTGCCAGTCCTTAAGTACACGGTCTACAACTTTTCTAGTTTTCGTGGTAGATAACGTGTGAGTTCTTGGGAGGATTTACTGACGTGTCCTCTTCTTGTCTTTCTCGTGATTTCAGTGATACGAAGTTTCTCAGTGTTATATAGTCAACCTCTAGTTTAGGTAGTATATAACTAGTAGTAGAAATGTCTTATATCTTACTTCAAGGCAACCTATTTGGCCTGCACTTTCAGAATCTTACTGGGTCTCACACAGTTTGAGAGAAGAGTGGAAAGTGGGAAGTTATATTTAGTACTCTTATATACTAAATACTATACTGATTGTAATACTAATACCATACTTGTAACATAGTTACTGTCTTCCCTGGGCTTATCAATGCCAGATACTAAAAGACAGTAATGACTGATTCTCATGCTTCTGTTGTAATACAACTTCTCACTGAGGGAAATCTTTCTTTGATATCCTTGTTGTCTGCCCTGGACTTACTATTCATGGCCATTTAATAACAGACAATTTATCTCTGGGCAAGGATCTGTGTGTGTCTCTCTGTATACTTCAAAAGGCTAGACAAAGGGCCTACACTTTCTGTGACTCATTCTCCAATCTGAGGGAGAGTGGTTAAAGTGTGAAGTATTACTCTGATATCCTTGTTGTCTGCCCTGGATTTACTATTTATGACCAGTTAATAATAGACAATTTATCACTAGGCAAGGATCTGTGTGTGTCTCTCTGTTGACTTCAAAGGCTAGACAAAGGCCTACACTTAAATTCTTACTGGCTCTCACACATTTTGAGAGAAGAAGTAAAAGTGGGAAGTCATGATTACTAGGTGCAAGATGGGCTCCTTTTATACCTTTTTGGGGCCCCCCCTTACTAAGCATGACTCATCACAGCATTAGTAAGTCACTGGCTTACTAATCATGCCATTTGGCAGTGCTGAATCAGCTGCTTGTCAATCTAATATACATAAATAGTAAATACTATTACAAAGCATGACAAAGCATGACAAAGCCTGACAAATCATGACAAATCCTTACAAATCAGCCTTTTGCCAGTCACATGACATGCTTACAAACATATCTGATGGCTCACTGAAGGATCTGTGTCTGAAAGAAATGAAAATAGACGGAAACAAATGGAAACTGCATGACTGTCATATACCATATTCCCGGGTACAGATCCGAAGATCCGGATCTCAGATCCGATCCAGATCCGATGAACATATCCATCGTCCAGTCCACAGATCCGATCTAATCCTTGTTTCATGTCCTGTTCATATAACTCTAACTATCGGTCATCTCCTTTCGGCATTCCTGTACACTGGTATACCGGTTATCCTTTACTTCCGTTATGCTTACTGATCTGCTACACTTACTGATCCGCTTTAGCTTAGACTTCATTCCCAGTTATGATATGTTATCCATCCGACTTACCAATATGCTGTACACATACTTTGCTTATACTTCGTACATAGCCTCACACCTTTGCTTATTGATCATTCTGTTAGTTATCCATAGTATATAAACCCTTGTACATGCGCTGTAGTGGATCAGTTTGAATATCATCTTAGATTGCACTCATTCTGTCTGGACTCTAAGTCCCTCCGTTATCCGTCCGGACTTGAGTACGATACTCTTGTCTACTCCGGGACTTAGGATTGATTCCTATAGTCTATATATCCGTCTCTGTCTTCGGACAGTCCTCGCCCGTTAGTTTCTAGTTCGGATCCGATCTGGATTAGCCGTTACTATATACGTTCGATATCCGGAAGCCATAACAGATCCATTATGAGACTTATCTGTCTCAATATACGCGATACTCTAGCACTCTGAAATAAGGGGCAAGACTCGGGAAAGGGGCACAGCGCACGAGCTGAGGCCGAAGCCCTTTGGATCCGATACTACTTGAGTACGGTCTTAACAATGACAAATCATGAAGGATCCTTACAAATCAGCATATTGCCAGTCACATGACACACTAAGTGACATATTTGTGGCTCACTGAGTAAATTGATGGCTGAATAAGCCTTAGAAAAGAAAGAGAAAGAAACTGATGGAAACTAACAAACTGAAAATATAAGTACAAGTAAATCTGTCATAAAATGAAACCAAGCCTGTAATACAATGAAGTATACCTTTAGTATACTCTTCCTGTGACTACTTCCTGTCTATGTATGTCATGGTATGGTTCCCATACCATGCATGACACTGCGAGTCAGCACAGCAAAGTTCACATCTGGAAATGTGAAACAGGAACGTTGTGAACAGATTCTATTCAAAATGGCTCAGCAGAGCACAACAATTCAAAATTGGAGAAAGGCAAGTCTACAACAGTCCGTAAACCTGGTCATACAACGACGGCAGGTGAAGATGCCCCCTTTCACATGCCCTTTGAAGCATTGGAGCCTTTGGCTTACTCAGACCCAATGTCGCACTACCACATCTCCAATGGCACACGGTACCACTTAAATCTCCCTCAATGGCTCATCAAACATGCAAATGATCCCGCGTTAGATGTAAGCTGTCAGTTTCTTTGAGTTAGCAGTGCTCATGATCATAATTACTAAAGGATTTCCTTCCTCGGCTGAAAGATTACCTCCTTTCTCGCATACTTGGTCATGAATATGACGGTGACGAGACAGAGTTCTCTTCAGCCGAGCGTGCCCAAGTCCTGTTCGTCAATGACCGCATATTCCAGCACAAGGTCATTCGTGTCAATTACACGACATATGATCTGCGTCGCTCTCAAGATTCTCTTAATCCCTGCACGCATGCAGATGTCATGGTTCTCGGACATGAAGATAACGACACACATCCATACTGGTATGCACATATCCTGGGCGTGTTTCATGCAAATGTCATCCATAGAGGTGGGGATGCACCCCCATTCGAACCCCGGCAGATGGATTTCTTGTGGGTTTGGTGGTTCGGTTGTGATCCTAATAATTATCGGTCTGGATGGAAGGCAAAGCGTCTTCATAGGCTTGGGTTCATCCCCGCTGATGTAGCAGGAGCATTTGGCTTTCTCGATCCACAGCAGATTATTTGAGGCATTCACTTGATACCTGTGTTTGCCCATGGTCGCACTAGTCTATTACTGCCGCCCTTGATTGCTCGTCCGCTACAGGACAAAGACAAAGACTGGAAATTTTTCTATGTTAATATGTATGCTATATTTGTACTCCTGACATCTGTCACTGACCTTCGTGATTCAGATTCGTCGACAGAGACATGATGATGAGGTTCCGCGGTGGCGGGGTTGGCCACAAGTCTACTTGCAAGTCGACTGCAGTTTTCTTGGAGGACCGCGACCCTCTAGATGAAATCACTCGAGACGATAGCAAGGAAGACTTTGAAGACTTTGAAAGTGGCATCAATCAGGGGGCACAGCTCAGTGCTGGGTCTGCTAGTACTACCGCACAAAATCAAGCTACTGGCGATGAAGAAGATGATATCGAGTCCGAGATGGATGAGTATGAGTATGGGAGCCTTGACGAGGAAGAAGAGGCGACCGACGAAGAAGATGAAGAACAAGGGGATGGTCTTGAGGAGGCTAATGATGAGGTCGGACCGGAGGATGGTGAACACGATGCTATGGATGAGTACGAAGGGTATGCAGAGCTCTAGCAACTGATTGTCATGTAAATTTCAAGCGAGAGTCGACGAATATGATTTTAGCCTTGGCCTTGCGGCAGTAATGAATGTCAACCCACGAAAATATTTTAATTATCATGCAGGTAACCGTCAGCCTGTTGCCGGCCATGCAAGTCGCCACCAGTCTTTGCTCCATTCATACAAGTAGCAACCAGTCTTCCTTCCATGCAAGTCTCTGTAACACTGGCTTGAGATTACAAGATATTCACCTGTCTGCTACACTCATACAAGATCACTGCAAGGCCATATATTATGGTAAACAGCCGTGCGTGGTAATGTAAGCTTCACAAGACCATATATGATCATATACACTATGTGTTGTTTTGTTGATGTACATCCACTGATATATCTTTGTGGTCGTGCACCGGTGAGTGCAGAGTTCTTTTTGTTCGTTCATTAGTTGACTGAGCATCTAATAATCAAATACTGGGACGATACCTGGGCAGAAGGCATCGAACCATTGTCTGCCGATGAGGCCTGTCAATTTTTGCATCACTCCGGCTGTATTCATTCATTGAGCATACCACCTGCCAATTGCCTTTTTCCGCTCCTCTCAGTAATCCCCATTGAGGCATGCATCTTCCCACAGACCCTTCAGTCATTTTTCACGTAGAACCATGGCCCCGGATGTGCCAAAAGGCTGTAGAATCATGGCCAGCCAGTCCTCAGCCGGTCTATGTAGGATGGGTGCTGGCCGGTGCATTAAATTTGTCAGAATGGTCAAGGCTAGCCTTAATTTTACATATTGTAGACACAGGCCAGTGTGACAATCATACCAGCGCTGGGCGCGTATGAGTGTCATAGGCATATTTTGCCTTGCATAGAGGAAAAGAGTAAGGCGCTAGTCACCAGCGCTATTCAACTCCCAAGCTATCCGCTTTGGAACCACTTTTCTCCCATAGTGCGCTGCCTGGCCCGACGCCTAGGTATTCCGTCCTCCCATGTCCTGCCTATGTCCACCTACCTCCACTGGTGTGTTATTTTTCCTTAAATGTCGCTACTCATCAGTCGCAGGTCTTATTACATGTATCCTCGTGTTCCGCAGTGCAGCATGTTTTCTTACCTGTCGCTACATTGTGCCCTCGCCAGTATCGCTACTATTCTCGCCTACGCATTCCCGAACATTTATGCAGTATGATAAAATGACCCATCACACATACAGTACAGTACTTCCCTTCCCCGGACCTTTGCTGGTGTTGGAGTCACTTTAGTCGCTATATCCTAGTCTTGGTGCAATCAATTCCGCTCTTGCCAATCTCTTTGATCACATGTCGCTTGACTTGCTTTAAGTGCGTGTTGCTAAAGTCCCCTCTTAAAGTTTGACTTTTGCAATGTCAGGATCGCTATCGGTAGTCGAGCTATAATCTAGTTGCTATCGGGCATTTCACTTGCACTGTCTTATCTTACTCCTCGCTTTCACTCCCTTTGATTTCTTCTCGCTATCGCTAGTCAGACGTCACATAGCACTATCGCATAAAACAATTTGCATAGTGCTTCTCACTTATACGCACGTTTCTCTATTGGAACTTACTTGTCGCTAGTCGCTGATCGCTATAAGTGTTACTCATCAGTTTTTGGTCTTAGGTCGCTATAGGTTATCAGTCCTTCGCACTATCGCTACCCTTGCATATTAGAAGTGAGTTGCTTCAATAGCAGTCCTCTTGGGTCGAATACTACACTCGCGCCTATTTGGATAAGTAGCTCTAGTTTCTAACCAGCCTAGTGGCTATTTCTCTTTCACACCGGCCAGCAGTACTAGACTTAGGGTGGCCCTGGCCAGCTGTCCACCTACAGCATCAGGAAACCTGCGTTTTCCCTGATTGACCTGCATGGTCTGACAGCAGATCCAACAGGAACCCCAGTCCTTCAATCTGTCAGATATGGTCTGAAATCAGATGCATCACTCTGATCTCAGCACATCATAGTATCAGCAACAGAGACCATCAGTATTACATCCTGTTATTCCATGCAGACTTGCAAAGCAACATGTTAGACAGTACATCAGGACATAATAGATACTCCAGCTCTAGGGTTATCAGATGTTTCAGGCTATTCTGTTCATCTGGTTGTTAGGTGCTCAGTATCCCAGACTACCTATACAACACATTATCTGGTTGTAGATAAACCATATTTAGCAGACCAGCATAGTTCAAGTCTTTCATATTAGCAGGACCATCATATCGTGGGACTGTCATTTACTTAGATTGTTAATTAACCAGGCAAATTGAGTGTCCAATTATGATAATGTTAGATCTGTCAGTGTTTCAGTGTGTCAAATGTGCATGACCCTAGACCATCCTTTGTCTTACATGAACAGCTCTCCAGACGATTAATATACCAGATTATCACTTGTTCCAGTTGGCAAGAACTCATATCACACAACTACTAGTCCTTCAGGTATGCAGGAACATGATTGATCAATATTATCTAGGTAGGGTATTGTATTCAGCAGGCAATGTGAGTTGGAACAGCAAACAAGCAACTAGTATGAATGAAGAATTAAACAAGAAAAGAGCAGCAACAGAGCAATGAGCAATGAGTGAAACATGATCACGAAATTCTAGAAAAAATCAACCCATAAGTGAAATGTCAGATCCTGAATCACTGCCTGAATCTTCTTCGATACAAATAGCATGGCCGTTGTCACCTACAGCCTTCCTCTGGGCCTTCGCGTGACGAGATGGCTGCTTTCGATGAGCATCGATGAAGGGCCTCACACCCTTAAATATCTTCTTCCATTTGCGGCGGCTAGCTTGCTCTAGAGACTCTATGACAAGTTTAGTGCGGTCACTCCAAAGACCCTCTGCAAATTGAGACTCTACAGGTCTCTTGGGTTTTACGTAGACCCCGGTTGACCACATCTTCCATGCCTGTTTGACCTGCTGATACATCAGTAGCGTTGGGCTGAACGAAGATAGACAAACCACAATCGTGGCAATGGACAGTGCTCCCTTTGGCATGTCTGTGCGGCGTAATTCCTTCGGGAGATCGTGGACCTGCTCAAGGTAGAGTGTGAAGGTATCGAGAATGCACGAATCTTTGAAAGAGCCTCGATATGACTATTTGACAGGTGAGCAATCAAGGTGGGGATGAGATTGGAACACGTACATCTATGTCTGTTCTATCCCTGACAACTAACTTCCACATATAAGGATATATTGGAGGGTTCACCCATGCAGTACAACCAGCGTCATCAACATACCGAGCTTGTTCAGGCACCAGATATGCAACTGTGTCAGTGATGTCGTCAGGCAACCAATCTTGCATTGGATATATTTTCCAACGATGATCTCTGCTCATTCACTGAAGTTTCTGCGATAGTCATATGCACGCTGCATCAACTGGATAAAATGTACAATCAGGTGGTAGAAAGTCAATCACAATAGACTTACCACTTTATACACAGCGTCTTTGTTCTTCAATACGGTGTGCTTGAGGGTCGGAAAGGCATGATCCCAGATTTGCTGCATCTCTTCAGCAAAGTCCGAGATATCCCACATGTTATCAAGGCAGGAGATAAAGTCAATCCACATGGGGACAACATAAGAATCGAACTTGCGATGTGACCCAGCAGGAAGGTCATTTTTGTGAACTTGATGCATCTATGTTGTACTTCGGCATCGTCATCGTTGTCATCGTTGTCGTCATCCTCACTGTCGCTGTTGCATTGAATGGGACGATGCTGTGGTATAACTAATCAGTTACCTTGTAGCACTGATCACATTCAATTTGAACATACCTTCTTAGAACTAACTTTAGACTTGGACTTTCCTGAGCCACTAGTCTGTCAGTCAATGCCTGAGGGTGCCAAATTCGCAGTGGGCCTGCCACTGGAGGTTTTCTGTTGAAATCAGAACCTCGTGATTAGCATCAGCCTATCTTAAAAAACATACGCACATTGTGGGAAGGCTTTGCGTTCATGGGGCGACGCACGAGTTCTTCATCATCGGATTCCACGGTCATGTCAACCTGCAAATAATTAACTCTTAGCATAGCATTAAAAAATCCTTGCACAAACTAACCCTGGTCTTAGACTTGTTTGATTTATCAGTTGTCTCTTGGTCAACGTGAGTGGAGATATTCTGTTGAAGTTGATCAGCACCGGCCCATCTTGAGAAAGTATACACACCTTGTGGAATTTTTTTGTGTTCATGAGGGGATGCATGAGTTCATTATCTGAGTCTTCTGGAGTTGTCTTGACCTGCAATAAATTAACTCTGAGCACAGTACAAAAAATTTGCGCGAACTAACCCTGGTCTTGGACCTGCTTGAACTACTAGTCTCTTGGTCAACGCAGGTGGAGGTATTCTATTGAAGTTGATTAGCACCAGCCGACCTTGAAAAACACACAAACCTCGTAGGAAGGCTTCGTTTTCATGGGGCGATGCATGATTTCTTCATCATCCGAGTCTTCTGTGGTTGCATTGACCTGCAAGAAATGAACTCTTAATATATGATGAAAAAAACCTTATGCAAACTAACCCTGGTCTTGGACTTGCTTGAACTGCCACTCTCTCGGTCAATGTGAGTGGAGGTATTCTGTTGAAGTCGATTAGCACCAGCCCATCTTGAAGAACATACGAACCTTATGGGAAGGCTTCGTTTTCACGCGGCGATGTGTGATGTCTTCATCATCTGAGTCTTCAAAGGTTGTGTTGACCTGCAACAAATTAATTATGAGCACAGTAGAAAAAATGTTTGCGTACTGTCTGTTCACCCTCCTCTCCAGTGTTCCTATTGGCCTTCGACTGTGCCTTGAATTCACATTTGGTCTTTGCATTGTCAGTGTTGACCGTATATGCTTTGATGCTTGGATCGGCCTTGCATTCGCATTTAGACTTTGCATTGTCGATGTCGACCGCAGATGCTCCATCCACCTCATTCTCTGACTCAGCAGAAGTCTGGTCAGGCTCTAAGTTGGGAAACAGCAGATCGTTATCTAATGTATTTCCCTCTTGTTCCTCACCCATAGCTACAGGTATCCTATTGACAGGTGAGACACTCTGAGTGTGCATAAGATCCGGGGTATGTTAATTTGTTAAAGTAAAGGAAACGAAAAAAATACCTTTGATACAGAGACCATGGACAGAGCCAAGATGTCATTGTCCCCGTGCGTGATAATAGGCATTGGGAGTTGTGCGCGTGGGCTTGCCTGACATTCCTCATCGTCTTCTCGCTCATCTTCAAAGCCACTGGACTTAACAGTATTATGAGGGGGATGTTTTATGGAGTCTGTGGAATACAAGGTCAGTGATTTAATAGAAGAAGAAAAACATACCAGCCACACCTCCAGCAGTTGCAGGGGCACTGTTCGGAGGGTGTGTTATGATATTTCAAGAGGCCATATCACACCACCCTTCACGGGGGCCACTTTGAGGGGGCTGCAAAAGAAAAGGTTGGGATCCTCTTTGAATCTTTTGGCTGATGGTCTGCATTTTGAAGGAAAGGGTTTTCGTATGAGATACATAATGTTGATGATTGGTTGATGAATGTTGAACATTGATTGGTAGATCCAGTTGAGTCAGCAAATTGTTGGGTGCTAATCACTAAGGCAGGACTTACCCTTCGTCATCACTACAGGCACATTGCTTGCTGTGACTCTGTTTCCCTCCCCCCAAACTGTCCTTCACATTCTCGAATCTCTGTGCAGCATCTGTCCCTTACTGACCTTTACCAGTGGTGAGTGATTATTATGTTCATTCTGACTGGCATCAACGTGAGCTATAATAAATGCTTCATCAGCACTTGTTATCCTGTGATTGAATAATATGCGAGTTACATGGTTGTGCTTGACTTGATGATTGAGACCCACTGCGGACACTTGGTTGAACTTGTTGAACTTGGTTCAGATATGTCCGAGTCAGTGCCTGTCACCAACTCATCATACGGCTGAATCTGTGACATACCTGAGTTTGGTGGACTCGCTGACCAAATTCCAGTACTTGGCTTCTGGGATACTTTGTTAATAGTGGGACTGGGTTGTCGCACTGCAAGCCTTTCTTTTTCTACATCCTCCATCTCCATGTAGATCTCGAGCTGAGCAACTTTTCCTGCAGCACAAGCCTTCTGTTCCTTTGCGGCTTTTTGGCCTCCTGGCTTCTTCACAGCACCAGCCTTCATCCTGCCGGTGGGAGCATCATTGTCATCGGCTGGCAACTTGGCATCAACAGCCTTTTGACGTTTGGATGGTAGGTCTGGTAATCCGGGTTGCTTGTTTCGATTTTCTACGTGAGTCTCCACCATTGCTGGATGTCGTCGACGTACTCAAGATAGAGCAACAAGTGAGCCGAGTACTGGTTGTACAAATAACAGTTACTTACACACCCAATTTTTTTTTGCAAAGTTCACTGAGGGACCACCACATTCATTTGTCACATTTTCACACATTCACACCAATGTGAGGCCCTACTATAGGACATCTACTATTCCCAATTACTAGTACTCAATACTATCTCTACATGCAGAGACTTATACTATGTCATTGCCTGCATTCCGCCCTCGAAAATATTACTGTACTGATGCTAAAGTTACAGCTTGCTGTCGTGGCTTTAAGACCTTGGGTGGATACCAACAACACCGCAATGCGCTACACATCGAGCCTCCCCAGCCTACTCGTCCACGCCAGCATACTTTTTCGGAATGCAAGTCTGATGCTGCGATGGAGACTGGACATAGTGACAATGAGGATACATACAGAGGATCCTACTATTGTCAACATCCTGTTCTCGATGGTTCACCGTGTGATGCTGTGGGTAACTATCTACTATCTGATGGCGATCCTCCCATCCTTGACCCGCCTGCTGAGGATAATCCATGGGCTCCCTTCCAGTCACGTAGCCACTTCCAGCTTGCGGACTTCATCTTCCGATGAAACCAGACGCCTGGTAAACAAATTGATGAGCTCATGCAGGTTCTAGTGTCTTTGAAGGAGTTTAATGGCAAGCCTCCATTTCATAGTGACACCCACATTTATGATACTATCGATGCCATCTCTTTGGGCAATATATCATGGCAATCTCTCTCACTTAAGCATGCTGAATTCGAGACTGCATCACCTGATGATGCACTGTGGAAGTGTAGCGAGTATGAGGTGTGGTTTTGAGATCCCCGTGACTTGATACAAAATCAGCTTGCCAACCCTGATTTCGTAAATGATATTGACTACTCAGCTCAGCAGGTATTTGGAGAGCAGGGTCAGCATGTATGGTCGGATTTAATGACAGGTAATTGGGCTTGGGATCAGTCTGCAAGTATATTCCAGTGTTCACTGACGGATTAATACTAATTATGTTTGTTTCATAGAATATACTAGCTGAAGATCCTGACTGTTGTGGCGCAATGTTTGTCCCCATCATCCTTGGGAGTGACAAGACTACAGTCTCCATGGCAACTGGCCAGAATGACTTCTATCCACTCTACATCTCTGCTGGGAACCTCCGCAATAATGTTCGTCGTGCACACAAGGAGTCCGTGAGCCTCGTGGGGTTCCTTTCAATCCCCAAGAGTATGTATACTAGTATGAGACTGCTAACAAAGCTGATGATCATGATAGCTGAGCGAGATCATGAAAATAGTGTGGAATTCCGGAATTTCCAACGACATATATTTCATGCCTCGTTACAAGCCATTTTAGAGGCTTTCCGTCCTGCAATGGAGAAACCAGAGGTTGTAAAGTGTGCGGATGGTCACTTTAGACATGTTGTGTATGGTCTCGGTCCATATATCGCCAATTATCCTGAACAGTGCCTGCTTGCCTGCATAATTCAGAGGTGGTGTGCACGGTAAGCTCTTCTTGAACCTCAAATTTCATTGACTTATGGTTTAGATGTACTGCTGATAGGCAGGATTTAGATTGCTTGGCCTCTGGTCGGCGATTGCACCAACATACAAAAGCTCTAATGCATGGTTATTCAGTGAGCGAGCTCAAGGATGGCTGGGGTATTCTCGGTAGCATCCTGGTGAGTACACATCAGCTCCTTGCAGTCCTTGGGTGTTAAAAGTGTGTAGCCATTCACAGCATACTTTCAGCGTGCAGACATCCACGATCTTCTTGCTCCGGATATCCTGCATCAAATTGTTAAAGGGACCTTTAAAGACCATATCGTGGATTGGATTGGTCAGTATCTTATTATCATTCATGGAGAAGCAGGGGCAGAACGAATATGGGCAGATATTGATCGCCGGTACTAAATATTTTGTAGTCAAGATCATTATACTGACATCCTTGATTCTAGCATTGCTGCAGTACCTGCATTTCCGGGTCTGCATCATTTTCCTCAAGGTCGAAAATTCAAACAATGGACAGGTGACGACTCAAAAGCTTTGATGAAGGTAAGAAGTCGTCTATTGATATCACTTGACAATCTTTGAATCAAGTTATAGGTATTTTTACCAGCTATCACGGGACATGTTCCCGACAAGATGCTTAGAGCTCTTTACCACTTTCTTGACTTCTGCTATTTGGTCCGTCGCTCAAGTCTCGACGAAGCCAATCTAGATGCCATGGATAAGGCCCTGCATACCTTTCACGAGGAGCGTCACGTCTTCAAGGATGTCGGTGTCACTCCAGATGGAATCTCTCTACCCCAACAACATTTTTTATGTCATTACCGTTATCTAACACAGCAGTTCGGTGCTCCCAATGGATTATGTTCCTCTCTCACAGAGTCGGAACACTGAAAGGTGGTCAAGGAATCCTGGAGATGCTCAAGTGGCTACTTACCCCTTGGTCAAATGCTGGTAAACAACCAACAGCTCGACAAACTCGCATCATTCCGAGCAGAGAAAACTGCTGCAGGTCTACTTGATCAACCTTTACTCCCACCTGGTGTCATTCCAATTGACCCAAATTGTGTTACAGTCGACATACACCCCTATTCATTTTCTCTTCTTACCTTGTATTACGTCATGATCGCCATCATAGCCATCGCTAGACTCATCTCTTATCATCAGCTGTATTACATCACGATCACATCATGCCATCGCTAGGTGATCTATTCTTGTTATCTCTGACTCGTTCTTATCTCTGACTTCATCGTACCAGCCCTAAAGCAGTTATTGTTCACTATATAAACTCGCTTTGTACTATGTAGTTCTTTACTTTAATCTTACTAGGTTTTACCTGGAACTTTCTTCGCTTAAGACTTCCAATCTTAAGTCGTCTGAAACTGATTCAAGTCAAGGACACTCTCCTTGCCTTGTCTTACAAACTCTTGTATACGCAAGAGTCTTGACTCGACCTTAGCCGAATACTCTTATCGAGTAGCTATTGTCGGAACTATCCTAGTTCATAACAAATTGTGATGGTAATTCAGACGTTTTGTATTGGCAGAAGTTTAATTGACCTGAATGTAGCACTGGACGACCCGAACTTCTTCATTTGCCGTGATGATCTGGACCTCAAAGATGCTGTTGCGGATGATGACAATGAGGCTCAGGTCATTGCACAATTAGCGAAGAGACGAGGTAGGATCTTTTGACTTTTGCCATGATACCCAAATCATTCTTTTCTTCAGCGCATGGTTATCCACAACAGCTCCAGGCGATTGGTGAACATATTGGCATTCCTCATTTTTGTGACCTTGTGCGCCAATTTCTGCATGATCAGCGCAATCCTGATCATGCTATACCCGTGCATGAAATGGATGTATCACAATGCCCGAACTTTAACGGCAAGGTGGATGTTTTTCATTCCGCAGTTGCATCGTTTCATGCTGCTAGTGACAGTTGCGGAGTTAATGGCATGATGTGTCATGCCTTCCGTGCTGCACCTAACTGGCGTGGTGGTCGTCCTCGCCACAATTGTGTTTTTTGTCGAGCATGATCCAACCCTGCCAGGATTTCAGGGTCTCTATGTCGCACAGGTCATCCTCTTATTCTCATTCACCTTTCGAGGTGTACTGTATCCTTGTGCACTCATTCACTGGTTTTTGACCATTGGCAATCAACCATGCCCTGAAACTGGTATGTGGATGGTCAAGCCAGAACTCGACGCCGACAGTGGAGAATGCCTCATTTCAGTTGTTCATCTAGAAACCATCGTGTGACCAGCACACTTGATCCCCGTTTACGGTTCACATTTACTTCCTCATGATATCACTCATTCGGATTCTTTGATGGCATTTGAAGCATTCTACATAAACAAGTATTCGGATTATCATGTGTTTGAAATTGCGTTTTGATTAGCAGCTTAACCTCCAACTTGTAGCACAACATTGTATTAATACATATTCATGTTCAACCATTGAATATAGTCACTTTCGAGTTCAGGATAATCCCAACCTTGTCCTCAGAGCTTGCAGATCTCGCATAACTTCTGTTACAAAATTAGCTGTGACCCGTTAGTCTACTACTGCAGCCAGATCACTGGTACAAGCAGTACTTCATTAATTTGGCACCAAGTCTAGCACTTCATTCCTTCGACATTCTACCAGTACTTTCATCAAGAATCATTGCTTCAGTATTTCTGTACTCTCTCCGTGATTCTTCTCATCAACACTAGTACTAGTAGCAGGAGCCTGAGGTCCATTAGTATTTCATTCAACATCAAATCACATTTAGCTATACTGCTGGTGTGTACCAGTAACGGTATATAAGTCTGCAGAGCATTTCAACTCCACGGCAATGAAGGTGAGTACTGCTACTACTAGTTTTGTAAATTGTCGCTGACTCGGACTTGATAGGTTCAAATTTTGAATGTGCAATAGTATCTCCACTCCGTGTCTAATATCAACCATGGCTCCTCTTACTAGTACTAGTAGTAGGTGTCTCAGGTTTTTTTCTGCAGTACTACTGACACTTTGGTCACCCCCTTACAGACACCTCTTAGGTTGATTGTCAGCTACAGAGGTTTCACCTAAGAGGTGCTTTTCTGCTGGTCTGCCCGGTGTTCTGTGGTCTTTCCCTGTTGTGCTTGGGGACCAAAGGCCATGGACCATACATGAACCAAAGACCATTGGGAATTATGATATGGGAGTACCACAGGATGATTTGGACCACTTGAATTCTATATGATGCAGGGGCGTCTAGGGTCCTCAAATGCCAATTTCTTTGGAAAATTCTCACTATATGTATTGCATCTATGCCCTGCACCCTCCATACACCTAACAAATATTCTTATATATAATTGAACAATATATCTGGTGGGTATATGGAAAAATGAAAGTCATTACTTTAATTGAACTTCTTAATGAAAGTTGTAGTATGTGTTAAGGCGAGTCTATATGTGATCATACCTTATCAAAATTTGAAGGGAAGGTGAGATATGGCCATAACAAAAATCGTTGTCGGGCTTGTTTACAAAAACAAAAGTCATTATCCTTGATGAAAGTTGTAGTCCTAGTGAGGGTAGGTCTATACCTGCACATATTTTGTCAATTTGCTATCATTTGGAAAAGATATAAACTTTGTGCAAAAACAATAAACAGGGAAGACCACATGCTTAATGGGAAAGACCATAGGCATAATATTCATCTAATAGGGAAGACCACAGGTGTGATATTCATCTAATAGGGAAGACCATAGGCGGAATATTCATCCAATAGGGAAGACTACAGGTGCAATATTCATCTAATAGGGAAGACCACATTTTTAATGTCTCAGGCTGATTGCTGTACCAGGTATTTTCAAATGTTTCGGAGCAGGATTATCATTATATCCTGAATGCAATTGAATCCGACAATAATCTCATTCACAAGTATGCCTTCTCTCCACCTACCATGTCTAAGCTGATCCAGCACTTTCTCCAGACCATCATACATTCCTCGTCTCCAAACACTCTCTGTCAACCTGCCAACTCCAGTCCATGAATCCATTCTGGTGCCCCTGCACACTGCAATGGGAAACATCATTGCATCTTTACCACTTCCACCAGCACTTCATACTGCCCTCCACGTGCACATGAACACGATGGTCGAAAAGGGGGAAGATAACGAGGATGATGAAGACAAATGTAATCTTGGCATCCCCGACATGCTAATCCAATGCGAGACGAGAGATGTGGAGTTCCATTCATTATGGCCATTCGAAATCTCATTTTCACAATCCTCAGAGGTGGCAGAAATGAAGATACAACTTTTCGCGGACAAGAACCCCCACATCGAGGGGGCCACCCATTTCCACATCACTGAGGCAGAAAAAACACACCTTACCAAGCGACAAATGGGTAATCGAGCAGGATTTAGACAAGAAGAAGGTTGGGCACATTAAAGAGGCCAGTGGGAGTGCAAGTGGTGATGGGATCTCGTCTTGCTCACACATTTGGCTGCAACCCCTCATGATAACTGTTACAACTTGGCTCCACCCCCCCAATGGACGGTTGAGAATAGCCAATCATCATTCACAATATCTGTCGGAGATTTTTCATGAGCATTGTAATGCTCCCGCATTTTAATGTGCCTTGGGGTTATTTTAACCACCATCATGACTACATTATGTTGTGATTACAACGTCTAGACTGAGTTTCAATGTCCTCTCGATAAGCATAGTATGTGTGTGTAACGCACATTCATCTAAATCCACCACCTGCGATAGACCCCAATGCCCAAGATGCTGCCTGAAAAGTGGCAGTGATCATCTGAGAGTACCCACTGCAATATTTGTGGTTTAGAAATTCGAACTCGCGGATTAGCATCTCACTTAAAGAAGTGTGAAAGGCAAGATCAGGAACAGCGGGAGGATGAACAACTTGCTGATATAGTTTGGATCGCCGAGAAAAAGGGTAAGCTACCAAATGTTCTGAAGTACTAACAGATATATATTTTGACATAACGGTACAGAGTGTCACAAGGAATGTTGAAGGCTTCTTGAACAACAGCAAAGTCTTCAGAGCACGCACATTGGATCTGCAAGTGAGTACACCACTTCCAGTGATTTTCTTTCTGTTATGAATATTCTGGTATGATTATGTAGTAAACCCTGTTACGATCTGGGCAGCACAAGATGAAGGCGGTGTGATAGAAAATGAGGGTATAGAGAACAATATTGGTATGATTTCCCCACTTTTTGAATTTGTAAGACTGACTACATTTTATCTACATCAGACATGCAAGGGTCGTCGCCACATAGACGTGAATCGATTGACTTTGACCATGCTGTGTTACCCGATGTCCCTGACCTTGATCATCCCAATGAGCTCCCTTATGAAATCAATGACATTAAAGTTGAGTACCATCCACACAGCAAACATCCTTCAACTATACATCACTTTTCTGATTTTTCCCGTGATCGCCCTTCAGAGGGTCAGGTACCTCGAAAAGACTCACCATGGGAGCCCTTCCGGACGCGACTGGACTTCGAAATCGCAGAGATCGCGCTTGAAGCTGCATTTACCAAGGAGCAGACTGTCACGAACTAGGATGGTTCAGACATATGGCTACTCGATAAGAGTAATCGGCCAAGGTCGGTTCAAGGCTTCGGCGTATACCGAAGTTCAGTGGTTCACTAAGACAAGACAAGGAGAGTGTCCTCGACTTGAATCATGTTCAATACGACTTAAGATTGGAGGTCTTAAGCGGAAGTTCCAGGTAAAACCTAGTAAGATTAAAGTAAAGAACTACATAGTACAAAGCGAGTTTATATAGGGAAAGGTAACTGCTTTAGGGCTGGTACAACGGAGTCAGAGATAACAAAAATAGATCATCTAGCGACGGCAAGATGCGATCGTGATGTAATACAATGATGTAAGAGAAAGAAAATGGATAGGGGCGTACTTGACTGTAACATTACCCCGTTGTTATCGTTGAAGTCACCGATTTCAACAACCAAAATTATTGTAAGCGTCATAGTTGTCACGATCACCTGCACATTGAACGAACAGTCTCTCGTCTTCTTCGATCGAGATTTGCTCCATAGTGGCGTCTTTATCAGCCTCCCATCTAGAGAGGGCCTCATAGAAACCGTCATCCGTCCACACTAATGGGATAGGCTTTTCTCCCTTAAGGTCTTTGCAAAAGATGGAAAGATGTCCTGGCGCGAGATTACGGCATACGCGGCAAAAGTACGTGGGGCAGTTCTTGTGACGATGGCCGACAAGATTACAGTTGCAGCAAGTAAAGTTATCGTAAGGTTCGGTCTTTACGATGGTGACGGAGGATGATTGTGGAGGTGGGGACGGTGTCTTGGAACGTAGAGTGTTGTTGCAAGAAGGTGGGGAGGCGGAGATCTCTCTCTTGGAGGGTCGTCGACGGGTGGGACGTATATGAGGAATTGTTGCCGCCGGGGCAGACGTAGTAGTAATTGGTATGATTGGTACAGTAGGAGGAGTGATAACATTAGGCGTATGCTCAACGGGAGTTGGTATCTCAACCGGAGGTAGAATGGGAATTGCGACATGTGGGGATGGTGGTCTAGCGATTGGGTTTGTTGCAATTCGTTCAGTGATGATATGGATTGCCTCTCTAACAACCTCTTTGGTAGAGGAAGGCATAAGACGTATTGCAGTGTTGCGAATGCGTATATGAAGGTGACGGAAAATGGTCTCAAGGCGTTCGTCATTGAGAAGTCCTGCAGTGCGTTTAACAACATTGGCGGCGCGGATGATGTTAATGAGGAGTGTGCTAGAGAGGGCTCCTCGTTCAGCGAGGAGGCGGTCTATCTCGATAGCGTATTGTTCAGAAAGGAGAGCGGATTCAACTAAGGTGTTGGTTTCAATGTCGTCAAGAATAGTGAAGTAGTTTGGGGATTTGATGGTTTCGGACAATGTAACGGACATTGTGGATGGGGAAGCAGCGAGGCTTGTGGACATATTATCAATGGCTTTTACAAGAATTTGGAGTTGTAGGAGACAGATTTGAAGAGTGTGGAGTTCTGAGAAAGACATCTTTTCATTCAGATTCTTATAACTGGTGGGCTTTCTTATAGGCAGCAAGGATTGCAGAAGCATTGCCGAGGTTCTCTGTGGGAATCCATTCGTTACTGGCGGAAGAATATCCTTTCCAGGATACGAGATAGCGTCTTCGTTTACCCGTGCCTTTGTGCGATAAGATTGCTTCGACTTCGTATTCTTCTTCGTTATCGATGATATTGGGTGGAGGATCAGGGAAGTTAGGACCATGGATTTCAGTTTTGTGATAGGATGATAGTTCGGAAGCATGGAACGTGGGGTGAACCTTCCATTGCTTGGGTAACTGGAGTGTGAACGTGATCGGTGATAATACTGCGGTGATGGTAAAGGGGCCGTATCGTTTTGGAGCGAGTTTTCGTGATGGTAACTGCATGATAAGGTTCTTTCCTGATAACCAAACCTTGTCGCCAATTTTCCATGGTTGATACTTCTTTCCATATGATTGTGCGGCCATTTGCTGCATTGCGAGATTATGACAAGAGATAGCTTCTTCACGTATCTTCTGAAGAAGGTGAAGCCATTCTTCTGTGGCTGGTACAGTAGAATCTGGGAGTACGTGAGGGAGAGCCCATGGCTCGTATCCCATCATAAGGAAGAATGGGGATGCATTGTGAGAGTCGTGTTTGCGGTGGTTATGGACGAATTCGGACATAGGGATGTGTTCAACCCATTCTTCTGGGTTATTGCAGCAATAGATTCGGAGATAGGTCTCTAGTTCTTGATTCAAACGTTCAGTTTGACCGTCCATTTGTGGATGATAAGTGGTGGAAGCGGCGATGTCATATTTCAAAAGCTTCGCAAGGGCTTTAGAGAATTTGGATACAAATTGTGGATCTCGATCCGAGATCACCTTCTCGTGGAGTCCGAAGCGGCGGTAGACGTATTTGAAAAACTTCTTTGCTATGCCTTCTGAAGTGATGGTTTTCGTACAAGGAATAAGAATTACCCCCTTCGTAAGCCCATGGTCTACCACGACCATGATAGAATCGAAGCCATTGCAAGGTGGTAAATCAGTGATGAGGTCGACGGAGACTTGGGAGAACGGGGTGGAGACCGAAGAGGGGATAGGAACCAGTGGAGGAGTCGTAGGATGGGTATCAGATTTCATTTGCTGACAAAGGGCGCAACCCTCAACGTATTTCCGGATATAAGTTCCCATAGATGGCCACCAAAAGTCGTGTTTAACCAATTCTTCGGTTTTGAAGCGACCGGGATGCCCTGCCGTGGCGTGATCATGGGTTTGTTCTAAAATAGAGTGGCATCCGGCTGGTCGGACGTAGGCACGGTCTTTATAGAATAAGACGTCATCCTTAATCGTCCAGTCAGAAAGAGCCAACTTCATAGGAGGGAGACAAAGGCCATTCAAAGCATCAGAGGCGGCTTGGAAGATGGGGTCGGTGTCATCAGGATCAGGGTTTGCAAGGGTGGTCATGAGTTCTTGATCAAGAAGTCGGACGAACATGGAGTCTGGGAGAAGCGTCATATCTTTGTTATCTATGGTATCTGGCGCATGATCAGGCCGTCGAGATAAGGCATCTGGTGCGGCGAGTTTGGTTCCTGGTACATGATGGAGTTCGATGTCGTAGCATGAAAGAAGAAGTTGCCATCTTGCTTGACGACGGGTTAACTTCTGTGCAGTACGAAAATAGAGGAGGTTCTTATGATTGGTGAATACGATAACCGGATGTGGGTTTCCTTCTAAATAATGACGCCATTCTTGAAGTGCGCGGATGACAGCGAGGAGTTTGTGATCGAAGATCTGATAATTACGTTCTGCCGGGTTCAAGGATTGGGATAGATATCCGCAGGGGTGATACACGCCATTTTCATTGGTCTGTAACAAGATGGCACCGGTTGCAACAAGAGATGCATCGGTGGCTATTGCAAATTGTCGTGATGGATCAGGGTTATGGAGGACAGGTTGTTTCAGGAAGCACTCCTTGAGTGTCGTAAACGCTTCTTGGCAGGGTGTGGACCAAAGGAAGACATTATCTTTCTTTGTAAGATCAATAAGAGGTCGTGCGATATTGGAATAATGAGGGATAAAGTTTCGGTAGAAGTTACAGAATCCAAGGAACGATCTGGTTTCTTTAACAATAGATGGGGTTGGACAATCGCAGATTCCATCGGTCTTGGCAGCATCCATGGCTACACATCCTGGGCGAATAATCATACCGAGATATTCGACCTCCTGCGCGTCAAATATACACTTCTCTGGTTTCAGGAAGAGTCGTTCTTCACGAATCTTCATAAGAATGCGACGGGTACGGGCGTGGTGTTCATCAAGGTTATCTGAAAAGATGAGGATATCGTCCATATAGATCACCAGCCATCCTTCATTAATCTCCTGTTGGAATGTGCGGTTCATATAGGCTTGAAATGTGGCTGGGGAGTTGCAAAGTCCGAAGAACATGACATTCGGTGAAGGATCTTCAACTCAGCTGAGGGTGCAGCTGATATAATTGTTGAAGGGAGGAAAATATGAGTGCGATATGTTCGTCCCTTAGGGGAAGCGGAGAAAGCAAATATCCACTGGTCAACTCTAGGGGGAATGCGCAAAGCGCGTGATAAGGCGAAAGCGCGGGAACAAAGGCGCTATAGGCGCGCGAAGCGCGGGAAAGTCGCGCGTCGAAAAGCGGAACTGGGTGAAAGCGGTATGCGAGCGATAGTGAGATGTTAAGACGTGTTCTGAGATGCTGATAAGACAACTGATGCGGATATGGCCACTAGAGCTAACTGCTACTAGGGCTTGCAATGATTTATTCAAAACATAATAAAAACTCAGAGATGGTGACTGTCTATGATGATGGTGGTCCGTGGTAATGTGTGTTGTGTAAAGTAAAAAAAAATGTGTCATGAAAAATGTGTACCAAGTGAAAATAAACATGGTACGATGTTGAAATAAATGATAAATGGAGAAATGCATACCTGGGAACTTGGTTGGACATGGGAAAACACAGTGGGAAGTCAGGCGCCCTATAGCGCTTAGGCGCGGGAAAATTCGCCTAAAGCGTGCGCAAGTCGCGGAAGTGTCGCCTATGTCGCGGAAGTGTCGCCTATGTCGCGTGCGTCGCGCGAACGTCGCGTTTATTGCGCAAGTGTCGCGTTGCATGCATATTACTGTAGACTCGACCTATGTTGCAATATATGCCATTGTGAGGCTACTCAGGATCGAGTCTCTACATCGGTTCATAGAGTCCAAATTCGGTAGTGAATGCGGCCTTCCATCTGTCATCAGGGTGAATACGGATGTTGTTATAACCGGATCAGACATCCATCTTGGTGAAATACTTTGCTCCGTGTAGCTGTGTGACGAGGGATAGGGGAAGTGGCAATGGATAAGCATTTTTGACCATCCAATCATTGATGTACCGATAATCTTGACAGGGTCGGAGATCTCCGCTTTTCTTTCCCACAAAGAAGAATCCGCTGGCTTGTGGCGATTTAGATTCCGAAATAAAACCTTTCTTCACATTTTCATCAATGAATGCTTTGACAGCGGTTCGTTCAGCGACGGAGAGAGGATAGATTTTCGACGTTTTTGGAATGAATCCGGGCTTTATTTCAATACAGTGGTCAATACCGGGTCGTTCAGGGGGCAATTGGTTAAGACCGTCTTTAGCGAAGATGTCGGCAAAATCGTGTAGGTAGGAGGGTACAAGTTCTTCAAAAGTTTTCTTCTTTTGTTCTAAGCCCGCAGCTAGAGTGAACTGCTGAGCTTTGTTACTAACTTTCGCGTATTTGGTAGGCCGTGGCAGGGGTTTAACCATGGGTTTCCGTTCCAAATGACTGGTTCCGTCGGAGGTTAATGGTGTATCCATGGTGGTATTTGAAATTACCCGGAGTTCTGACGCGTCAGCGGAATATTCAGCCAAAAACTCGTCATCTTTTAGATCATACGTAGAGACTTCTCGCACTGGTGCGGCAAAGTTCTCTTGCATCCAGACATCTTCCTTAGTATCAAAGGTTTCATCGTCGTCATCGGGGATGGGGAGTAGATCGGGAATGGGAAGAATGGATGGTGCTTCTTCGTCAACAATTTCTTCGATAGTCACTTTTGGAATGACAGGGGTTTCGATAATTGGTGCTTTCCTAAGTTTGGATTGCTTCCAGGTCCGGTCGATGGTTTCTTGTCGAAATAGAAGTGGAAGGTCATTCTTCTTCCTTTCTTTGTCGACTTCTTCTTCAACTTGATTGCTCTTCTCTGTTCGAGAAAGAACAAGGGTTTCGGCTGCCCAGTCAATAACCGGGTTCATAGCCCGTAGCCAGGGAATTCCAAGGAGAATTTGGTCTCTTCTGCCGAGACGCGTGACGTTGAACTTTCCAATCATGGTTCTTTCGTCAATTTTGATAGTAAGAACGCAGTATCGGCGTATGGCTCCGCTTTTGGAGTAGCTTCCATCGGCGGTAGTAACCTTGAAGGGTTTACTGAGAGCGTGAGTTCGGATCTTGTGCTTCTTGACGACGTCTTCTGAGATAAAAGTTCCAGCTGCTCCGGAATCGACAACTGCGGTGGTTTCAACGGTTTTCAGACGTGTTTTCGAAATTAGGGAAAGGGGAACCCGGAGTTCTTTTTGTTCACCAACTTTTCGTACAAGTCTTATGGGTACATCAAGAAATACTGACGTTGATCCAGTCTCCCATATTAAAAATCCTCGTTGAGACGACAGACTTCTGCTTCTTCTTCTTCTTCATCACTGCTTTCTACTTCTTTGTGGTGTATCAGGGTCTTTCCTTTCTTCTTCTCAGGACAGTTTTTGAAAAGATGTCCGGTCTTGTGACAGATGAAACATTTTCCGGTTCGGAAATGCTCAGCGCGTTCTTCTTCAGAAAGCCAATCGATCACCATGGTGTTAGGATCTTTAGATGGTACGTATCGGTTAGATCCGAAGTTCTTCTTCTTCGGGGTTTGGTGGCGTGCCCTGATGGCGTTCAAGTGGAGGCGTGAATTGTTGAGATTGATGCAGGTGGTAAGGACGACTTCGAAGTCGTCAGAGACGTAACCCGTGCCATAGAGGCGAGCGAGCAGTCCTGGATGTAATCCGTCTAAGAAGAATTGCTTCTTAGCGACATCACCTTGGATTCCTGCCCTTCGCGCGAGCATCAGGAATTCTGAGATGTAATCTTGGAGTTCGGTTCCCTGTTTCAGATTGCGAAGCTTGGCTAACGCGGTTCCCGAGAGATCAAGCGGTTTAAATGCGCTCTTGAAATCGGCGAGGAATTCGGCCCATGTACCGTATCCTTTGACGAGGCCTGCAGTAGTCTTGTTGTTGGGATCTTGCGCTTGTCTGAGGAAGTCTTCCTTCCAGTAGTGCGCGTTTCCTTCGTTCATGAAGGAGGTTACGAAAATAATTTTCTGTTTGTCGTCGACGTAGATCTTCTCGTTGATGTCGAGATAAGACATGCATGACATCAAAAATCCTTCGGATTTATCGCTCTCCCCATCAAAGACTGGGGGAGATCCGATCTTGATTTCAATAGGTTTGGTGGAAGACATTGGTGGATTCAGAGGTGGTATAGGTGGTAAGGCACCTAGGTTCAAAGCGCCAAAGATTGGTGTTAATGACGTCAGCTTGTTTCAGCTTCTCGAGGGACCTGGAGTTCTATCTGTCGTGATGACCAGGGTTTGTTCTTTCTGGGTTACAATGCGTGATGGCGATGTATTCGTGGAAGACTTTAATCTTTTGTTACGAACTAGGATGGTTCAGACATATGGCTACTCGATAAGAGTAATCGGCCAAGGTCGGTTCAAGGCTTCGGCGTATACCGAAGTTCAGTGGTTCACTAAGACAAGACAAGGAGAGTGTCCTCGACTTGAATCACGTTCAATACGACTTAAGATTGGAGGTCTTAAGCGGAAGTTCTAGGTAAAACCTAGTAAGATTAAAGTAAAGAACTACATAGTACAAAGCGAGTTTATATAGGGAAAGGTAACTGCTTTAGGGCTGGTACGACAGAGTCAGAATGAGTCAGAGATAAGACGGAGTCAGAGATAACAAAAATAGATCATCTAGCGACGGCAAGATGCAATCATGATGTAATACAATGATGTAAGAGAAAGAAAATGGATAGGGGCGTACTTGACTGTAACACAGACAAACCAGTTGCTTGACCTTGTTCATCGATCTGCCAGCGGCACAGACACATTTACATTGCAGAGTCATGATGAGATTTGCTCGCTATGGGAAATGGCTTCGCAGCGTTATACACTGGTGATTGTTTTCATTTTGTGTATTTCTCAGGGCTGATTAATACTTAGTGTACACTAGTTTCAAAAGGATGTAGTATCTGTTGAGCACTGCGATGAGACACACGAGTTTGAAATGCACTATCGCCCCCTCTGGGACTGGGTGCTTGATCTATTGCAAGACAGCCGCCTCACATACCACTTTGTATTTGATGCACAACGTCTTTCCAAATTCAATGGAGAGCAATTTGTCTGCTTCATAGATGAATCATGGACTGCTGATGCCTTCTGGAATGCACAAGTATGTCTTGTAGGTTCTTCTTAGTCTATCATTTGATCAGTGTTATAGTCTCAACTTCCGCCGGATGCAAAGCCGCTTGCATTCACTCTATATGCCGACAAAAACAAATTATCTTCTTTCGGGACTGCCAAGGGCTATCCAATTATTGCCCGTATTGCAAACCTTCCCGTTCACATTCGTAATGGCAACACAGCCCTAGGAGGAGGTCGTGTTGTTGGTTGGTTGCCGATTTTTAGTATCTTACAATAAGTGTTGCTACTAGTATTGTTACTGACTATTTCACTAGGTCGCTGAGGATCAACAACATACCAGAAAGAAGAGTTTTGTAGACTTCAAAAATGCAGTGTGGCATAAGTCATTCTACCGACTCCTCCATTCAATCAAGCTGCACTCAAAAACCGGCCACTGGTTTGAATGTGAGGCATATGACAATGTCATGTATTCAGTTTCGTCGGCCCATAAGTTTACATCAGTACCATCGGCCAACATGATGGTGTCAGCTATTTACAAGGAAATACATACATGATGCCCACATGTCGGCTGAAAGACCTGATACCATCATGTCGGCTGAATATACTGGATGCCTGATATTATCATATGGGCCAACAAAACAAATACCTGATGCCATCATGTCGACCGATAGACCTGATACTATCATGTCGGCTGAATATACTAAATGCCTGATATTATCGTATGGGCTGACGGAAATGAATTCCTGATACCATCAAGTCGGTCGATGGTACTGATAAAAATGTATGGGCCGACAAAACTGAATGCCTGATGTTATCGTATGGGCCGACAGAAATGAATTCCTGATGCCATCAGGTCAGCCGATGGCACTGATGAAAATGTATGGGCCGACAAAACTGAATACCTGATGTTATCTTATGGGCCGATGGAAATGAATGCCTGATTCCATCAGGTCGGCCGATGTAACTGCCTAATGTTATAACATGGGCCGAGGATATTGAATACCTGATGCTATCAGATCGGCCGATGAAACTGATGCGAACATATGGGCCGACAAAACTGCATATCTGATGCAATCACATTGGCCAAGAACATAAACAGGTATTCATGTCTCTCGGCCCATATGATGGTGTCGGCCTTTTATTCCAATCGGCCCATATGATGGCATCATACCCACAATTTCCAGACCAATCCACACAGGAACATATATGCTTCACCCCCGTCATCGGCTGATCGGTACACACAGTAGCTATAGTGTGTGGGCCCAGCTGACAATATCTCACCACCGATTTCACTGGCCCTTGGCCGACATGTTAATGTTGAGCATCCCAATGCATGGGCCCAGCTGTTTAAAACCATTACTCCATGAGCCCACCAGCTGAATGTTAAACACAGACATAGATATTTGGTTGGCCGACGTCCGCTGGCCTGTGTGAAACAGCATATTTTCAACATTTGCTGCATGTATAATACATGCAATGTGACTGAATGGGCTCAAGCTTCATCAAGTCAATCTAAGAAGCACAGGACTATGCCCAAGGTCTGAAGATCAGGTAGGGCAAGGCAACCTTCTAAGAAAGCCCAGAAGATATAACCTTGTATCCTACATTGCCTTTATTGCTAAGTACAATAATTATATCTACTTGTCAAGGCTTGGGCTATAATTAAACCGGCCAGTGCAAAGGTTCAGACCTACAAACTGGCTAGCTCTGCCTCTACATAGGTAGATGCACACTGGCTGGTGTACTAGGTCCAGACCTACAGGCTGGCCAGCATTGCTTCTACATAGGTAGATGCAGACTGGCCAGTGCAAAGGTTCAGACCTACAAACCGGCCAGCCTTGCCTCTACATAGGTAGATACAAACTGGCCGGTGCACTATGTTCAAACCTACAGGCCGGCCAGCCTTGCTTCTACATAGGTAGGTGCAAACTGGCCGGTGCAAAGGTTTAGACCTACAAACCAGCCAGCTTTGCCTCTACATAGGTAGATGCAGACTGGCCAGTACACTAGGTTCAGCCTATAAGCCGACTAGCCTTGCTTCTACATAGGTAGATGCAATGAGTACTAATGAATAGTACTGTAGTACTGGCTGGCCTATATATGATCTTTGTGATAACACTCAATATAATACATAGTCTATCAAAAGTAGTGGGGGATATGAGACCGGCCAGCACCTATGCTACATGTTAACCTAGTAGTAGGTAAGGATACTAAGGATAATGTTACGAACTAGGATGATTCCGACAATAGTTACTCAATAAGAGTATTCAACTAAGGTCGAGTCTAGACTCTTGCGTATACAAGAGTTTGTAAGACAAGGCAAGGAGAGTGTCCTTGACTTGAATCAGATTCAGACAACTTAAGAGTGGAGATCTTAAGCGAAGGAAGTTCCAGGTAAAACCTAGTAAGATTAAAGTGACGAACTACAGTGTACAAGATGGGTTTATATAGAGAACAACAACTGCTTTAGGGCATGTATCAGTGAGTAGAAATGAGTCAGCAATAAGAGATGAGTCAGAGATAAGAGACAAGTCAGAGATAAGAAACAAGTCAGAAATAAGAGACAAGTCACCTAGCGACGGCTCGATAGTGATCATGATGTAATACAATGTAAGAGAAAATGAATAGGGGCGTACTTAGACTGTAACAGATAATGAATTGAGCTGGCCAGCAGTTATTTTACATCTACCGGCCAGCCATGCTGGTGCTAGTACATTATGATATACAGTGGACTATATAAGGCTAGCCGGCATGTATTCTACATGGACCAGCTGAGGACTGGCTGGCCATGGTTCTACTTTACTTTTACTGGTCGGCCATGCTTTTAGCACATCCTATTACATTATTGTATATAGTGGACTATATAAGGCTAGCCAGCATGTATTCTATATGGACCAGCTGAGGACTGGCTGGCCATGATTCTACTTTACATGTACTGGCCAGCCATGCTTTTAGCATGTGCTAGTACATGATATATAGTGGACTATATAAGGCCAGCCAGCATGTATTCTACATGGACCGGCCAAGGACTGGCTGGCCATGTTTATACAAGGTTTTGGCACATCTGGGGCACTGGTTCTACGTTGGAAAATGACTGAAGTATGTGCTTTCCGAGGCTGCAGTCATTAACTCATTTCTCTGGCACACATTTAGGCCTATTCCTGTCACACACCCTACACCATTGTTCTGTATTTTTCGTGAATGCAGATCCGCCCCAATCTATTATGGTTCCCAGTGCTGCTTTGGAGAACTTATCCATCAAAGCTTTCTACAAGAGCACAGTAGATCAGCTGTCCATTCTGTCTGACCATGTACGTTTATTCAAGCAGCTTGTAACTCTGTCCTGTCCACCGCTTGACTGGGCTGCATGGAAGCATCTCTCTAATCTCACCACCCTGGTTGAAGTGGGAATTTGTGAAGTGCACGGTCATGGCACACTTCCGAGTCCTTGGCTGTTGGATTTGCACATTGTCAATTTCTCACCATTTCTTAATCTCACAACTCTTTCATTCATGGTAGACAGTGCTGCATACATTACCACAATCCTGTAACACTCACAATTCCCCTCATTGAAAAGGTTCTGGATCATGATCGAAGTTGTGTCTTCGACAGAGGCTGAGTGACTCTTTCATGCGCTGTCCCACTACAAACAGACCCTGGAACATCTTACTGTTATCTTGAGCAAATATCACGACCTCCAAAACAACTATTTGACAGCGATTACGCATCTCCATTGCTTCACATAGCTCCGATTTCTTCAGCTCGATTGACCTGATTCCTCCATCTACCTTGACAACAACCTTCTCTTAGAAGCCATGTCAGCTTGGCTGCACATCCACACTCTGAAAATAGAAGGCTGCGGTATTAGTCCTTCCATTACATTCCATGGATTATTTACAGTGCTGCGTCAATGTCCACAATTGGAATCACTCTGAGTGTTGATTGACACTGTGAATATTGATATTGATCCTAATGCTGAGCCAATGCAACACACGTCCTTATGATCATTGGACTTTGAAACATCCTCTCCCATAGGAAATGCTGAAGTTCTCACTCGCATCATTTTTGCCTGGCTCCCTTGCATCAACCAAGTTAACAAAGTCACAGATGATTGGGAGCCTTGGGATGAAGTCAACATACATCTCATATCTTTGAGAGCTGCTGCACAGTGTGTTGTAGGAGGTGCCTTGAATACCTGACTAATTGATGTATTACATGGGTTTTCATACCTTTTTGTTGTAGTTATCCGTGAACAATTCATATACTATCATTCCAGGTAATCTGCAACTTTTTCAGCAAATCTTTTGTAGCTCGTCAACCACTTCATGTATCTTCCACGAATTTAGTGTGTTGTAGATTCATACTGCCTCTATATTGATCTGATTTTTGCTCATTTTTAGGACATTATGGTGTGGTGTTGGATGAAAGCCGAGAAGAAACTTCAGGGTCTGACTGCTAATCTGCAAAATATGGTCACATCGAGTCACACCTCAGCATACCACTGGTGCAGTCAACTTTGACTAGTTGACTCTCCGCAGCTCTCTATTTGTTGGCGTTCAGTCGTTGCACTGGAAGCTCGAAGCTTGAAGTTGTGCAAAGCTCTGAAAAATAATAAATACAGCAATATATTATTATTAAGTATCTGAGTCGTGATTCATGTAATTATTGTGATTGTACTGGTGATATGGTCCTGAATAAGGTTGACCACGTGCAACATCATACATCTGTACCTCACCACCAACTCAAAAATCCACTCTACTACCAGCCGCTGTTGCAAAGTGAAGAATAGGTGGGGGCTGAAGCTGAAGCACCAAATGGTGCATGGGATAATATGGGAGCACATACCTGCCGTGTGCGTGACATCAAGGATTGAGGGATAGGCTGCGGTTGAATGGTGCTTGTATTGAATTGGCATGTCTTGCGGTACTGACTCAGTAGTGTTATTGTTGGTTTCAACATGCCGCCTACAAGAACAGGGGGAATCATTAACCAAGTGTGCCATAGAGGAGATTCAAGATGACCTTTATCAAAATTGTGTTCTGTAATCCTGATGAGATGATTGTTATGCTCCAGGTATAACTTTGTGAATATACCTACAGGATCTATGGGATCTGGATGATTTATGTTCCTGCATGGTTACAATTACTAATATTTCATCTCTTGCAGCTGCAACACACAGGAAATTTTCATTCTACTTGGACAGTACATCATATATCAGTAGTCTACATATGCCTGAATTTTTTGAAGTAAGTCGAGCAGTGCATTGAGGTGCTTTGAACATTTTGCATATGACATGCATGTTGCAGATTACCCGGTGTCATGCATGGTATGTGATCCATACCATGACATATGCACAACAACAGTGACAGGGAAGGTAGAAGACACCTGACTGATTCCTATCACCAAGTTACCTTATCATTTTTAATTCATTTCTTAGCTAGTATTTCACTTTCAAACTTCACTTCTATTTTCCATGTATTTCTATTTTGTTCCATGAGATTCTATCTCTTTCTATTTTCTAGGCACATTTAGCCACCAGACTTTTCCTCAAGCCACCAAACATGTTAGTAATCATGTCATGTGACTGGGAAATACTCTGATTTGAAAGGATTCAACTTGACTCATCATGTTTGGTCATGATTCGTCATGCTTTGTAAAACTTGCAACTGTATTTGTAATCCACTTAGTAATAAGGCCAATTCAGCACACTTAAGGACTTGGTTTGTAAGCACATTCTTACCAATCCATGGGATGACTCATGCTTTTCATTCTTTGTAATACTACACTTCATTTTGTATGTACATTAGTAAACAAGCTGACTCAACACAAGTTTGTAAGCACATTCTTACCAATCTATGTGATGAATCATGCTTAGTAAGATGGCCTCCCAAAAGGTATATAAGGAGCCCATTTTCACCCATGTAATACAAGCTTCCCACTTAACACTCTTTTCTCAAACTGTGTGAGAACCAGTAAGATCTAAGTGCAGGCCATTCAGCAGCCTTGAAGTTAAGCATAAGAAACATCTATTCAGGTTATATACTACCTTACAGGGGTTGACTATATAACAATGTACAGCTACAGAGCTAAGTTCTACCAGCACTACTTTTCTCTCTCTTTTTCAGGAAGGGAGACACGAATCACGAGATATATTTCATGAATCCATGGGCACACACTTGCCATAACATGTACAAACTCCACACTCAGTAATTCATGAGTACAGACAAAGACTGACTCGATGATCTCCTTCCCAACGTGTCATGGTGGTCTGAAGTGAACAAGGCTGGTATGGTTTCAGCCAGGACCAAAGAGGAACACTCATCGATGGGATCAATCATCTGTTGTGAGCCAAGTGGTGCTATGCCGCAATTCGTGATTGATCAAATATTGCGTCAACAAGCAGGACCATCGTCAACAGTGTTCTGTGACATTATCATACGTGTGGTATGCTTTCCTTGAATTCAAGTGAGAAACGTACACCCCAAGATGTTTGGCTGTACCTGAGGTTAACCTAGAATAGTTGCAAGCAGGATAATTTCAGGCTTGATTGAGTGCAAAAACGAACTGTGCGCCTAGTTATTATTGAATCTGAAGTGAAACGTTGATTGTGACACCCAAGCTCGGTTTGTCTTGGTGTTTGTCCCACACACAATGCAGTTTGAACCTGAGGACATTTTGAACTTAGCCGCCAGTTGCAGCATGATATTTGTCCTGGGAACAAGAGTAATTGAAACCCAATTACTGGTTGTTCCAGAACATGGGGATCAACAAGCTATGTACTGGTAATTTTAATGGTTACAGAATTGATGCAAGTCCCAGATGAGCCTATGCATCTACCCTCGCCTCGCCTCTGCTCATAAATATTGGCTTAACAGGACTAAGTCAAGTTGGTCTTTATGCTCAGATTAGCACAATACTGATTACTGAATGGCATTCATCTTCATGCTGAGATTTGCATGGCACTGATTACTGAGTGGCATTTATCTTCATGTTGAGATTTGTGCAGTACTGGTTGAGTTGTCTTAAGAGCCCAAATATCATTCCTCGTCAACTCAGGGTATTTCCATCAGAATAACTTTAAGATCATGCCATTAAGGAGACTAGCTATATAGTATTAAATATCAGGATTCTAATGATCAGGATTCTAATGATCAGGATTCTAATGATCAGGATTCTAATGAAGGTGTTGTTGGGGTCTATGTATAGCTGCTCGCTCCCTCAGACGAGCCTCAAAATGTCCTCCATACTTCCTAAGGCATTCTGCTTTGAAGCTGCTACAGTGGGAATTAGTAGACATTCCATGCACCCTGTAAGCCTCTGCAACAATGACATCAATCATGAATGGATTTTGGACAACTGGCTGCTGGTAACGCTGCATATCAAGTTTGAGGGTATGGTTGATATATCTAAGGCTAGGTCAGTTTGATGTACAGCAAGACAGATGGACAAACATACAAAGACCAGCCTGTTGCTCTCCAAGAATCTCCCCACTGTTTCTGTCATGCCTCGAACCACATTTCAACTTTGGACCAAAAGTCCTTGCCTTCGGCGGTGCGCCCGCCTTGACCACGCTTATGCTTCTTCTTCGCCGGTTCTCCAGTGGGAGAGTCTTCACTAGGAATCTCTTCTGGATTCAGTGTTCCAGAACCTTCATCTTCTTCCTCTACACGATCAAGCAAATAAGGGTATTCATATGCAAAACGACGCTGGAATGCAAAAAAAAACGGCAAGAAAATTTAGCAGTCATAAATCAGAGAAAGACTCTACCAAAATGGCTAAAACGGGCGTGGGTTGTGGGTCCAAGATCTGAATTCCCGCCTGCCCGATGGAAACAAGTCGAACTGTCATAAGTGAAGTCTGACAGTGTGCTTGTGTCGTCGCCGATGACACTGTCACATAGCTGCAATGAGACATATCAGTTTAACTTTAAAGCTTAATAAATATTAAGCACTTGTGCACACCAACTCGCGAAATGAATTACGGATGCTGGAACATTGGCGTTTAATATAAATGGTAAGGAAATGTTCCCTAGCTGGATTGCCGTAGATGTTTGTGAGTTTGAAGGCCTCACATTCTTGACGTAAACAATCCTGTAGTATTAGACAATAAGCAACCAGCACTATCTAATGATTCAGGACTTACTGCCACATCAAAATGAAGTGTTGTAAACATGATCCTGTTGGGGTCAAACATAAGGTCACCAGCAACAATGTATATGTTGGTCTATATGCTTCAGATATTTGATAGATGACAGTGCAAGCAAATTACTCACTCATTGCTCAGGACTAAGTGAGAATGTAGTTTCAAGACAGATTTGCAAATCAGCGAGAAGGTTCTGTGTTGACTGATGAGAAGCAGCGATCTTGCGTTGTTCTTTGAGAATGCAAAATATACTGCCAAGAAGATATGTTCTGGTTGCAAGATCAGATTTGCTCAGACCATGACCGAGCTGCAAGGCACAAAATATCTCAATGTGTGCATGAAAAATATAACCATTGACGTACCCTTGCAAAACCATGTAGGTTTTTCTGCAAGTCTTGTTCTGCATCGCCAAAGCTGAACTGGTTTGTGAGAGTGTCCACAAAGAGGGCAGACAATTCATCTGCAAATAGATTTGGGTCGATATGTGGTTGACGTGAACTTGAAGGTGGGGATCCAGTAGCATGCAGTAAGCTAGCAGTAGGGCTCAGCAGCAAACTCTTGGAGTTGAAGGACTTCCTCGCTGGGAACCGCAGGGTGGGCCAGATAACTCGAAGGATGCAAACGCTCGTGGCTGGGAACCAGTGGGTAGAAGGGAAAAGTCAAACGACATATTTGCTGACTGGGGTATATGAGTGGCTGCAAAAAATGAATGACTGACTCGAAGGTGAGTCGCTGGAAAACACTCTGCCAGTGAACCAACAACTTAGTGCTCATGAACACATTTATACAAAAACTCACTTTGATTACGTGTGTGATCAATGATGGCCTCAAGGCATAATTTCAGCTCCATCATTGTAATAAAGATCATGTTTGACAGTGGGCACTGTGGTCTTCCTGAGCTGGTCCCACAACCAAACAGCAAAATTACCACATAGCAGCAAGTATTGGTAATCAACATGCAATATTATTAGTCTGCAGCAGATGATATGTAGAAGGGAATATGATAAAAAAAAACCCACTCCTGAGTATTGGATTACTGTGATACTTGTAATACAGACCGGTGTAGAGACTTGCGTTTCTGCAGGCACATATGGGCACATTTCGCACCTTTTCACAACTCATGACAATTGGCCTTCAATGCACAACTTGCACCATCAGCTATATTCGACTTCTATCATGTCTCTAGTTGTTTTACACATAACGCGCAGCTTTCCCGTGAAACGCGCCATAGGCGCGCTACTTTTCCACACAATGCGCAGCATTCCCGCGCGCGCTTAGTGCGTTTCTCTCGCACTTGTCGCCCTACTCCATACGCAACTTCTGCTATGTCTCCAGTCATTGCACATACAATGCACAGCTCTCCTGCAAAATGCGCCATAGGCGCAACACTTTCTCACACTTTCGCGTTTCGCGTTCCCGCGCGCGCGCTTAGCGTGTTTCTCGCGCTTAAGCGCACTCCATCGCGCATCATCCAGGAGCATCCATCCATCATCCAACCAGTTCCTAGGTGTGGCCCTTTTTGTTATCAGACCATATTTAGCCTATTACACTTTGTATTTCGTTATGCACCCTTACTTTACATCACTTTACCTCACTTACATACTTAGAGCGCTCCCTATTCGGCTCTGAGCCCTGGGAGAGCGCTTAGGTAGAACTTACATACTTTCATGTTCGTTTTACACCAGCAGGGACTACCACATCTTTCTACCACCATGTACTTGGCAGTTAGTTCCATGCAATGCATGTGTCCGTCATCGTCTTAAGGCCCTAGCATCAGTCTAAAAGCTAGTGGCAGTATCAGTATCTATCTATATCCGCACATTACACCATATTATCGTCTCTCTACACTTGTCCACTGCTCGCACTACCATCCCTGTTCTCTGCGCATTTTCGCGTTTCACTTTCCCGCGTGCACCTTCAGCGCATTTCTCGCGCTTACATCGCCCTTTTGTCGCCTTTGATCAGGGTTGATCAGCATCACTTCGTGGATTCTTGCTTTCTTTGCTTCCCTTAAGGATTGAACATATCGCACGGCATATCAAGACCCAACATAGAGAGTGTTTGCTTGTCATCTGACTTGCAGTCACCTTTGTTGTGTTACCCACACTGGTGTTGCTGTAAAGATCTATTAACTTGTCGGCCTTGAGTACCTTGTCCATGTGGTGCATGTGCTGCTGTAGATGTCATGGAAGCTCCACTTGTGGTGTCATTGTGTGTCCGAATCTCCCTTGCAGCACCCTCAAGGATCGCAAGGTTCATGTCTAGTGGCTGAACAGGTACCCAAAGGCCCTGCATGTGCTTTGCATTGTGCATCCATGCAGTGTTGAGAATGAGATCATCAGGGTCCCTGACATGACATATTACAGTCTTTGCTTTTGATGTCTTCACCCGTTCTTCATAAATGAACTCAATGTCAGAAGCAAAATCTTTGCAATTGTGTGCTTGGCATTGATGCTGCACATTTGCTGCACATAAAATTTGCTTTCATAAACATTCAGTGACCGGCAACTCAGTGTTCTGCAGATAAATCACAAACCTCAATAGGATAGAGTAAAAAACTACCATGTGCCCTGACAGTAGGCATGGAGGAGGACACTGCCGGTTCGCCAACAATTCCACATTCCAGAAGAATTGCATCTGGATGCAGAAGTTTATCTGCGTCTGAGTCTTGGTGCTGAATAAGAAAACACGCTACAATCGGAGACCGTTCCACTGCCTGAGTGCCCTTTGCTGCGAGGACCCAGTCGCCTATCTTACAAACATCCCCATTGAAAAGCATGACAGACTTGCAGGTACAGAAATTATGTCCTTCAAGAGTGTCATTTGGAAGTGATTGAAGAGCATCTGGAACATGTTTCCCTGTCTTGGTAGCCAAGTATGGTTGGAGTAGTTGGTTGTTATGAACACATTGACCTTAAGATACTGAACCTTAGTATTGTATTTTCCAAAGTCAGAATGTAAAATTGAACTTCACCATATTTTTTAGTGTCAACTTGTATGTCAAGTCCAAGATAGTCAGTGATAATATTCAGCCGTTGAATAAGTGACAGTGGGCTGTTTCCAACAACCTTAGCTTCTGGAGGCTTGTCCAATGGGGAGTTGGAGGCTCAAACACGGTCGGGAGAATCAGAGTGAATGTCGTTTGTATCATTGTGTATAATTATTCGCGCTCCTGAGAGAATATGATGAATTCGACTTCCATGGGCAAATGAATATGCAATATCCCAAGAAGGGCACGATGGTTTGAATGTATACTTTTTGCACAGATGACAGTGTTGAAGGACTCAAATGCTTCTGTTGCAAATAAAGCAGCCGGCCCAAATCATTGAATATGGTCAATGACATGTAGTATAATATGAAATTTTGGCTTGTTAAACCATTGAGGGGTTCACCTGGCAGTGCATGCAAGGAAGTTATTAATTGATATTGTGAGATTGCACTGAGACAATAACAATCAGACATGAATATCGGCAGGTAAAACTGAAAGGTATATCACCTACCAAGTGTTCCATTAAGTTTTCTATTTCAGGCTGCCAGATGAGTGGTATCAGGTTTGATAATGCAATCCATGTATCGTAGCACTCCTGGGGCACCAAGTCATGAAGTACAAAGGGTGCAACCTGTGCAATGGCACGAAAATCACGTCCAACAAGAGAACCTGCATATTGAACAAGGGTGTGACCATTAAGATTGCTGGGTCCAAGACCCGAGACATCGACAGATGAGAGGCGAGTCTCTAAAAGTTCACGCTTCAACTTGTCTTTTCCAATCCTTACAGAGACAACATCACGCCAAAAGTATTTGATGAATCCAAGGAGGACTGTGTGGAGAATTTCCACAGGTGTGTTAGTGTGAGGATCGATACCTGAGATGTTATTGAAGTCAATATCCTACACTGTAAACGTGGCTAATCAGAGACCTTTAATTTGCCACACAGGACTTGTGACATTTTCGGGCAGTGTCTCCTTGGCTCTATCAAGAGCTTCCTGCTTCGCCCTGTTACCGCCACAAATTTTGCTGTATGATTCAGCTAGGTGATTCAAGAACAAGTCTAAAAAGGTGTCCTTGATGCCAGTAGCGGTCTTCCTTTGCTTGATCTGCGTCTGGTTCCTGACCGTTGATGCATGAAGAAACATTGACTTGAGTTCATCGACAGTTTCATTCTTGTGACGTGGTTCTCCTATCTGCCATGCTTCACAAATAAAAATATATGCAAAACCACTCAGATTCACTACCTTTACAAACCGCTTAACTGTCATATACCATATATCCGGTTACAGATCCGATGATCTGGATCTCAGATCCGATCCAGATCCGATGAACATATCCGTCGTCCGGTCCACAGATCCGCTTTGATTCTTATTTCATTTCCTGTTCATATAACTCTAACTATCGTTCATCTCCTTCCAGTATTCCTGTACACCGGTATACCGGTTATCCTTTACTTCCGCTTTGCTTACTGATCCGCTATGCTTACTGATCCGCTACACTTACGAATCCGCTTTTACTTGTACTTCATTCCCGGTTCATGATTCGTGATCCATCCAACTTACCAATACGCTCCACTTAGACTTTGCTTATACTTCCGTACATAGCCTCGCACCTTTGCTTATGGATCATTCCGTTAGCTATCCGTAGTATATAAACCTTTGTATATGCGCTGTAGTAGATCAGTTCGAATATCATCTTAGATTGCACTCATTCCGTCTGGACTCTGAGTCCCTCCGTTATCCATCCGGACTTGAGTACGCTACTCTTGTCTACTCCGAGACTTAGGATAGATTCCTATAGTCTACATATCCGCCTCTGTCTTCGGACAGTCCTCACCCGTTAGTTTCTAGTCCGGATCCGATCCGGATTGGCCGTTACTCTATACACGCGATACTTTAGCTCTCTGAAATAAGGGGCAAGACTCGGGAAAGGGGCACAGCGCACGAGCTGAGGCCGAAGCCCTTCGGATCCGATACTACTTGAGTACGGTCTTAACATTAACCCATGTTACCATCTCCTCCATCGTCTCCTTTGCTCATTTTCATGCAGATTTTGGAGGAGCACCAGTATTGCGGGCCTCAGACTCGCTTCTGCTAACCTCATCACCCATGCTGTGGTCAGTATCTTCAGGTTGCGCAGCAGCTGCTTGTACAGGGTTGCTCTCCGCACTTGTATCGTGCCCCTTCACTTTACAAACATGGCAAAAATATTTTCCCATCGACCCAATGTGACAGGCCATTTCACTTTGCATAGGGTTGTCCCCAAGTAAGGCCAAGACTGATGGAATGATAAGAACATACTCCTTGTGAACACAGTCCCAGGCCCAGATGCCTTGCTTCCATGATTCTCTAATTTGTACCGGCATCATTATTTTGCTTCCCTGCTCACAACAGATCTCACTCACTCAAGTTGGTCCACAATACCATCCAACATTTCAAGCGGAGGGGCAATATTCAATGTACAAAGAAAATGGACATTGTACTCTTTGTGGACTGCTGCTCACGGCAATCCTGCAGCTGTAAAAAGAAAAGAATTGTGTTTGTTCCATTTCTTCAACAAGTTTCCAGATGTGTTGTCGCAGTATAACCAGAGAGGCATTGCAGATACATGAGCACCTGATGCCCGAACACACCATTGATTGCCTTCAGAAGGATTTGTTAATGTCCAGGGCTGCAGTTCGCCGTTCAGTTCACGTTCGACACCTAAACAGATATTTACAACATATAATACTCAAGGCGATAAAATGACTCCACCATAGATTGAGCATGCACGAGGTAGACCAGATGTTGCTTCGCTTGAACTCCAGTTTTTGAATGATACAAGTAGATCATCTTCCAACACTTCAGATGAATGAAATCTTCTACAACCCAACTGCAATCCATTTCACGAGTGACAGGCCGCAGTGACCAAGCTTTAGTGTACATCTTCCTGCCACGTGTGAACCAGCAAAATGGCATGCAAGCTCGGCCACTTGATAACAATGCGGGCTCAAAAATGAAGAAATATGGATTGTGCAGTCTGACGACAGGCATAAGCAGCTCCAGGTCAAGTTCCTCAAGCCAATGTTTAGCTTGTCGAGCTTCATTTAGTTCTGCACCAGCATCTTCAGGGTAGAAGCGTAACAGTGGGTGAACTCAAGGGTTCATCATTTCCTTCAAATATGACTGAGTACATAATATTGATTACATTTCAGGCATGCAACACACTTGCCAAATAATGTCAGACAACAAATTAACATAGTATCTATGCCCAAGAGTGCCATCATAAGGAATCGAGCGGATACCGCATAGTCGTTGAATGGTGTCTTTGATGAGTTTGACGGACCGCACTGAAGGCACATTGTCTACATTATTGACCCGAAGTAGCCAGAGCAAAATATCAATCTGTCACTCCGAAAAAAACAGAGCGTGGGAGGTGCATGAGAATATCAAGTGTGCATGTCTACAAAACCACTAGATCAACAACGGTTACTCCTCATGTACAATTGAATATCAAGAACACTTTCTATCACTGCCGGTCCCAATAGCAGTGTCACCAGGGTTGTCATCTACTCGAAATTTGAAAGTGAGCTGCATACCGTGCAGTTAGAGTAACATACCATCATGCCATGTCCGCTGAGGCGATCTCAACCTGGCTGGGCTGATATGAAATATCTAAAAATGCTCAACCAGTATAAGTGAGTCTTGGCTCTGCCTAGCTGCTATACTTGCAGAATGCAAGAACGTTCGACCCTAAAGGGGACTGCTACTGAACACAGAACCAGATGAAAGAAAGACCCTTGAAGTGCGATGGATGCGCGAAAGCGCAAGAAGAAAAGCGAAGTGAGCGCGAAGCGCGAGAGAGCGCACTAAGGTAAGCGCGAGCGTGGGAACGTGAGCGCTAAGGCGCGCATTGTGCGGAAAATACCGGATAAGGAAACGGATAAGGAAGCGGATGTGCAAAGCGAGTGCAAACGCAGAGCGAGTGTTATAACGAGCGTGGATAAAGGTCTAGTATAGGCGGATAACGATAACCATTGGAAACACAAAGTGCGCCCAAGTGGTGACTACTACTTTAAAGTAAAACCCAATAGCGAGGGAAGTACAGCAAAGGGGAGTAATAATGATGGAGTAGTAAGTCAGCAAACTTTATACTATGGAAATCGCATCGGAAGCGGAAGGGATAGGAGCAATAAGCGCTATGAATATGTAATGACATGTAATAGCGCTGCAATGCTTGTTACAAACCACGAGGCAAGGGATATGACGTACCAATGAGGTGGGTGGACATAGAGGGACGTTCCTGGATGATAGGCGATGCAGGGCAATTGCAGGGTGCTTAAGCGCGAGAAAGCGCGCAAGGTGCGCGTGTGGGAATGCTGCGCGTTGTGCGGGAAAGTACCGCGCCTATGGCGCGTTTCGCGGGAAAGCTGCGCGTTATGTGTAAAACGACTAGGGACATGATAGAAGTTGAATATAGCTGATGGTGCAAGTTGTGCATTGAAGGCCAATTGTCATGAGTTGTGAAAGGTGCGAAATGTGCCCATATGTGCCTGCAGAAACGCGAGTCTCTACACCGCCCTGTAAAAACCTCTTCGTCTTCTGACATCTTGGTGCAGGTAACACCACAAAAGTGACTGCAAGTCAGATGACAAGCAAACACTCTCTATGTTGGGTCTTGATATGCCGTGCGATATGTTCGACCCTTAAGGGAAGCAAAGAAAGCAAGGATCCACGAAATGATGCTGGATCAACCCTGGTGAATGGCAGTGAAAGCGTGAAGAAATACACTGAAGGCGCATGCGGGAAAGTGAAATGCGAAAATGCGCGAAGCACGGTGGTGACAATCATATTGTTGCTAGGCATGTATACCTGCATAAGCCTTCAATAGGTGGACCAAAGTTTATCCCTCATATCATTCACTACTCCCCCCTATCAGCAGTCTTCACTTGTCTTAGCCATAACCCTTGTCCAATGCTATTCTGCACTTTCCCGCACTATGCGCGCACATTCCCACCAGCGCTATTCATCCCGCGACTTATCCGACGCTATTCCCGCGCTTACAGCGCTATCAGAACTACCAGCATGTATCTGTAGGAGCATTAGTGCATGTCCGCTCTACCTAGCGCTTGTCCGCTCTATCTAGCACTTGTTCCCATGCCTAGCGCTTGTCCAGCGCGCTGTTCTTGCGCTCTAGGATCCACCCGAAATGTCGGAATCCATCCATGTCCATCCTACCTCATTGGTATGTAATTTTCCTTGCCCCGAGTTTGTAACAAGTGCTACAGTCTTATTACATGTATCCTATCCCTTCCGAGTCCAAAGATGGTATAGTTTACTAGTATAAGAATCATATGGTGACTACTTCGACTTTACTTCCCTTCAACGGTATTTCCTTTCCCTTAGGTTTTACTTAGAAGTAGTCACCCTTTAGTTGCGCTCTATGGCCCCTATTTGACTTTCCTTACCCTTGCAATCAATACCTCTGATCTCACTCGCTATCTATTACCCTCCTTTGACTCAGTGTCCGCTTTCTTGACTTCCGCTCTTTCCCGTGCACTAGCACTCTATCTG